>NC_133654.1:264068266-264368266 GCF_009905375.1 Apium graveolens | reverse complement strand
CGATGTCCAACAAAAGGTGTCAGATACAAAACTCCAAATGAAGCATGGAGTGGGAGCAAACCATCAGTTGGACATCTCATAATTTTTGGGTGTATTGCATATGCCCATGTTCCCGACCAGAAAAGGAAGAAGCTGGATGACAAAGGTGAAAAATGCATTTTTACCGGATATGACAAAAGAAGCAAGGCGTATAGACTCTATAATCCCCTCATGAAGAATTTAATCATTTCTCGAGATGTTGAGTTTGATGAATCAGATTACTGGAGATGGAGCGAGGAAGAAAGAAAAGTTGTCGGCTTATTCTTTAATGGTGATGATAATGACATTGACGACCCTCATATTGAAGACGACGGAGATGATGATCCAACTCCTCCACAAAGTCCGACTCAACAAACTCTCGTATTAACACCATTAACGGGAGGAAGCAACAGTTTAGGGGGAGCGCCAAGAAAGATACGAAATTTGGATGATGTTTATGTTGAAACAAGTCCAATTGAAAATTTTGATTATTCTTTATTTTGCTTAATGGATGCATGTGATCCAGTTACATTTGAAGAAGCTTTTGAAGAAAGCAAATGGAACAAAGCCATGGATGAAGAAATTGGCGCAATCAAGAAGAATGATACATGGGAGCTCACAGAGCTACCAGAAGGACACAAAGTAATTGGTGTCAAGTGGGTCTATAAAACTAAGATGAATCAAGACGGAGAAGTGGAGAAATACAAGGCGAGGTTGGTGGCTAAAGGCTACAAGCAGAGATATGGCATTGACTATGACGAGGTATTCTCTCCAGTTGCAAGAGTTGATACCATACGGCTTCTGACAGCAATTGCAGCTCATAACCAATGGAAGATATTTCAGATGGATGTCAAATCAGCATTTCTGAATGGTTATCTTGAAGAAGAAGTCTATATTGAGCAACCTCTTGGATATGTTCAGAAAGGCTGGGAAAACAAAGTCTACAGACTAAAGAAAGCCTTATATGGTTTGAAGCAAGCTCCGCGAGCATGGAACACAAGGGTGGATGAATACTTCCAGAAAAATGGTTTTGTGAAAAGTCCATACGAGCATGCTCTCTATACGAAAACAAATTCAGGGGGAGATATCATGATTGTTTACTTATACGTAAACGACATGATCTTTACATGGAATAACCCTGGTATGTTTGATGATTTTAAGAAAGTTATGACTAACGAATTTTAGATGACAGATATTGGTCAAATGTCATACTTTCTTGGAGTCGAGTTGAAGCAAAGCAGAGACGGGATATTTATGTCACAGAAAAAATATGCAGAGCAGATTTTGAAGAAATTCAGAATGGAGGAATGCAAGGCAGTGAGCACACCAGCAGAAGCAAGCATAAAGCTCCGAGTTGATTCAACGAGAGAGTCGGTAAATCCGACATTGTTCAAAAGTTTGGTTGGAAGCCTGAGGTACCTAACTTTCACTCATCCCGATATTAAGTATGCGGTTGGATTGGTTAGTAGGTACATAGAGAAATCGAAATAAGATCATTTCATGGCAGCTAAAAATTATGGTGGTGATTTGGATGACGGAAAAAACACTTCAGTATATGTTTTTCATATCGGAACCGCGGTATTTTCATGGTCATCGAAGAAGCAACAAACAGTTGCTCTCTCAACATGTGAGGCGGAATACATCGCAGCAGCAACGTGTGCATGTCAAGCTATGTGTTTAAGCTATATTTTGGGCGAGTTAAATCTTGTCAAAGAAGATCCGGTTACTATTTACGTGGATAATAAATCCGCTATTTCTCTAGCGAAAAATCTGGTATCACACAGTTGAAGCAAACACATCAATATCAAATATCACTTCATTCGAGAAAAAGTGAACAAGAAATTTGTGGAGTTGGTACACTGCAAGACCGAAGAAAATTTAGCAGATGTTTTCACAAAGCCTTTGAAGCCGGATGTATTTTATAAAATGAAAAATAAGCTCGGAATGCTAAGTCGAGTTTGAGGGGGAGTGTTAGATATCAAACTCTGCATTAGGATATTAAATGAATAAAATAAAGTAGTTGAAAATTATAAGAGAAATGGCGGCTGTGGGAAGAAATAAAAGGTGGCCGGCAAATGTGAAAGGAAAAAATAGATAGAGAGCTCTTAAATATAAGGTGGGTTGAAGGAAACCAAAGTGCAGCTACATAGGTATTCCTGAAAATAAGGTAGGCTAATAAATATAGTATATTATGTAAGCACTGATGTAAGTTGAAGCCTATAAAAGGCTTGTGGATGTAAGCCTATAAAAGGCTTGTGGATGTAAAAGAAATATACATCCAAGTCAATCAGGAGAGAAAGAAAAGAGCTCTTCAGAGAGAAAAACAACTGCAGCATGTGTGTGTAAACACTTATTTATATAAGTTGTGTTTTTATTATTAAGAAATAAAAGTAATTTCTTATTACTGTGCTGGTGTATTAATATTGTCGAAAGATTTTGGTGTAAACCCCATTTACGTTTCCAACAGAAACAACAAGTTCAAAAGTTCTATCATATTCAAAATATTTATAATAAAATTAAATATTAAAAAATATAAAACAAAGAAAAAGTAAGTTGTCAATAGCATATAATTAAAATTTCGTTCTATGTATCTGAAGAACAATAATAGATGGATTATCAAAATCCAGTTCTAATCCAAGTCCAGTTCGGTGCACGAGCTGTACGCGAATATATAACCGCATAATGTTTGGAGTCACTTGGAACAAATCCATTCTACATTACTTCAATGGGCAGTGTGAGCAGAGATATACCAGAAGATGTTATCACCGTTATACTTTCGAGACTTCCGGTGAAATCATTGCTTAGATGCAAGTCAGTCTGCAAGTCATGGCTCTCCGTAATCTCGAACCCTGGTTTTATTAAATCTCATCTGCATAATGCCATCATCGCTTCCCGAAAAATTCCCAAAATTGCCAATATATTAGATCCTGGTCAATTTCTTGAGATGCAAGATTTGTCCTTCACTTGTCCTGTGCACATTGACCTCATTGTAATGCCTCGTCTTCTCTACGAAGCTCTCCTCGTACCTCGTGTTATTGGTTGCTGTAATGGCATTATCTGTCTCTGTGATATGTCTGCTACAAGTGTGTATTTCTGGAATCCATGTATCCGGCAATGCATGAAAATTCCTTCACCCCCGATATACGAAGGTCTTGGTGCTTCTATTAACTTTGGTTATGATTTGATTAATAATGACTACAAGCTCTTTATAATAAACTACAGTCACAGTAGTGATCAATCATCAATAATTCAGGTTTATTCTGCAAATGCTGGTTCTTGGAGAGAATTTGATGCTCGTATTAAACAAAACTGGATGGGCAACACTAGCGGTAATACTACTGTGAAAGGTGTTCTATATATTCAGTGTAGTGAAGGGCTAATGTTATTTAATTGGCATAAAGAAGTTATAGTACTAGTTTCATTCCCTAGCTTTACTCAAAGAAGATTGTCTCCTGCTATGAATTTCGAAGGTTATGTTGCTATGTTCTTTCAATGTGTTGATGATGAATCAGTTTATTTATGGACATTGGACGACGTTTCTGGCCAGATGACTTGGAGAAGAAGGCAATGTGTCAAGGGAAATCATCCAGGATCATCGTTATGCTTAACTCTTTATTTAGGCGCAGGACTGTTCTATGGAAGAAAGCTAATCAGTCCACATTACCATAATGTCTTGTATGACTATGTGAAGAATGTGACTAAAATTTGCGGGCCTTTATGTCTGAGCAATAATATAGCTCTCGGATACACAGAATCACTTGTTTCATTGCAGGGGTTTCAACAAGTGGAGTAGAATGCCAAGTAAATTTAGTGGTTAGATAGTTCCGAAATCATGTTTAGCTGCACACACACACACCTATTCCATTGTTCTATATTAGTACTTCATGAGTTACTTCATGGCGAGAGACAAGGTTTCTAACAGACAGATACTCAGTATTCTACAATGTGTGACCCTGGACGAAAAGAAGTTGATTAAGAAGTTGATTGTAGAAGTTTTTAAGTTTCGAATTGCTATATATTTATCCCTACATTGTGGATTTGTGACTTATAGCTTGTGCTTTCTCGTTGATGCTTATATATGCTTGTGATCTGTTTCAATATAAAGTACTTTGAAACGACATCTAATTGCACACAATTACATCATGTGTTACCACTTTTAACAAGAAAATAATCATGGAATTGTAAAAAACTCAATAAACCATTTTGAGTTGTAAGTATTGAAATCACTAATCACATGAAATCACATGAAATCACTTTCATGTTAAAAATATGAAGTTGTAAGTATTGAATTGTTGCTGATATGAATGCCTGGCTTCTTAAAAGTTCAATTTTGCGAAGACTTTTCTGGGCTGAGATTTATCGAGACAACTGGAGTAGAGTAAATAACTACATTAGCCACTCACTTGGTAAGATTTTTAGAGTCTTCATCTCCTATAAGATCTGCTGCACTTTGAAAGACTATGCAGTAATATAAACTAATTCAGATGCACTAAGATCTTGTTCTTCTTTGTTGATGATAATCTCGGGGCACACCGTACATTACTGTGATTTTTTATTATTGTACAAGGTTATGAAGTCAGAGTATCTTTGTTAATATCTTGTACATTCCAGTGAGGCTGAAGGTTGACACCTTTTCCATTAAACCCTGTTGAGGGTTTATAGCAGAATCTCGAAATTTTTACTAGAAGTTGAGCGATGAAGAGTCTAAGAAGATTGCTGACATCCTGCAGAGCAGGGCATACCCTGCAGATATGTAACAACAGTGAGTAGTTGCAGGATGTTAAATATGAGTACTAACTTAGTAGTTAGTACTTAGTACTTAGAGAAGGAAGCATGTCCTGTGTTAAGCCAAATTATTTGACTACTACTACTAGCTAGAGAAATCAAAAATATGTAAGTTATCGATGACTTGAATTTACTCAATTTAGCATTTGATTACATGATGTTGACCATTTAAAAGATAAACATGATTGTATATATGGTACATATAGTATCTCGGCTGTAAGAGACTAAAACAAAATATTTCATCAGTAAATTATAACCACACATATAGTAGCTTGGCAGGTAAAAGAATGGCATTGCAAAGTATTCCAGAAGTTACCCTGAGCTCCGGCAATGCAAAAGCTATGCCAGTTTTGGGACTGGGGACAGCAGCTGATCCCTTTCCAGCACCAGAAGTTGTCGTAAAAGCAGTGCTCGAAGCAATTGAACTAGGTTACCGGATGTTTGATACTGCTTCTCTTTACCAAACAGAGGAAGCTCTTGGTGAAGCGATATCTCAAGCTGTTAGTCTTGGCTTAATTAAGTCTCGTGATGATGTATTTATCTCCTCTAAGCTGTGGTGCACTGATAATCATGCTGATCGTGTCCTCCCTGCTCTTCAAACGACTCTGAAGTAATGCACACAAATGGAAACTGCTCATCCATTTACATTTTAATGAATTTTGATCTTGGCTTGGAGCACATAATTTTGTTCTTGATTATTGCTGTGCAGGAAAATGAAGTTTGAGTATCTCGATCAGTATCTTATACATTTTCCGGTGAGTATGAGGCCCGGGGTGCCACCTTTTCCAGTAAATGCTGAAGATGTTGTTCCAAATGATATCAAATCAGTTTGGAAAGCCATGGAAGAGTGCCAAACTCTTGGCCTTGCAAAATCAATTGGTGTCTGTAATTTCTCTTGCAAGAAGCTTGCTGATATTCTTGATTTTGCCAAGATTCCTCCAGCAGTTAACCAGGTAAGTTCAAATTTAAATCTAAGTTCATATCTGTATAACTATTGAAGAATAGGAAAGTCATGTGCAAAGTAGCAGATGGTATATATAATCTTTCACTTTACCCTTCCTGGTTTATGTTTAAAGGTGGAGATGAACCCGGCATGGCAACAAGGACAGCTGAGAGAGTTCTGTGAGGCAAATGGAATCATGATAGCTGCTTTTTCCCCTATTGGAGGACCAAACGCCTTTTGGGGAACCAAAGGAGTGTTGGAATCTAAGGTTCTAATGGAAATTGCAGAGTCGAAAGGAAAATCTGTAGCTCAAGTGGCTTTGAGATGGGCTTATGAGCAAGGGGTTGTCATTGTGATGAAGAGCTTTAACAAAGAGAGACTTAAGCAAAATCTTGAAATTTTTGACTGGGAGTTGAGCGATGAAGAGTCCAAGAAGATTGCTGACATCCCACAGAGCAGGGCTTACCCCGGGAAGATGTTTATCTCTGAAACCGGCACTATCAAGTCAGTGGAGGAGCTCTGGGATGGTGAAATTTGAAGTGAATGTTGCAGGATGCAGGAGTAGATCAATTTAAGTTGGTTCCTTAGAGAATATGCAAACTCATGTAACAGTAATTACAGACAAACAGCAAGCTGTCTCTCGGGCAGGCAAAGATAACGACAACCTTGTTTCATGATTTAAAATAAATTTAAGGTTTGCTAAGTAAAGAAATGTAGTTGAATTTATGATGGTCCCTTGGAAAGTATGCAAACTCATGTAACAGTTATTACAGACCAACAGCACGCTGTCTCTCGGGCAGGCAAATGATAACATTACACCATTGCAGGTATGAAAGAGCCTATCGAAGCAGTTGAGCCTGCATACAGAATGGAAATTTATCTGTATGATCATCTTTAGTACAAATAATGATTTAAAACACATATGGATGTTCTTGTTCTCTCATGTACTCCAAGAGGTACAAATCTGCACCAATATCTCATGCAGAAGCCATTGTCTTAATGTTAACTCTGGAAGATTAAAATTGTTTAAAAGATCCTCTGCAATTTCACCCAGGTGCAGAAATACCTTATCATTTTTCCATCTACACAACATGTCATATAATCATTTCTATTTTAAGAGCTTGATATTGTTTAATGCATCAAATTTTACGCATACAGGGAAGGGGATGGAGTTGTTGAGGTCCTGTACTCCCACGGGGAAGGGGGATGGAGGAGAATTATCGCTTAGCTATCAGCTATCATTTACAAACAACTCAAAAATTGATCAAAATCAAATGCATATGAATTTTTTTAATTTGTCATATTCAGAAAAGAACCTCAGTACTAATTCAGTGCAACTGAAATTTTAGTCATGCAACCTGAACTTAAAGTAGAGATATTACTACACATCTTACACTCTCAGGATCCTACTCTTCGGGGTACGTTTAATTTGGTTTAGTTTCTGTTACAAAGATAAGATGTGCCAGAAGTATAGTTGTTGCAAGCATATGGCTAAGAAGCATCGACAACACATTGTTTGGGATAGATGTGTTCTTTGTTAATCATTTGGATTAGCTTATTGTCACTATACCATTCAGAGTTTTTCTTTAAGTATTACTTTTGAAGTGCCAATGTATTGTATATAAAAAAATCGATTTTCTATGTCATGTACATTAAATCAATCCAAACCACATTACTCTGTTGGCAACAGACACTGGAAAGAATAACAAACCTGATGCTAATTATAGGATGAAGTCTGTTTCTACTGAACATGTTTTCCTGTTTGTTCATGAACATGACCTCCTTCTCTGTTTATGCTTTCATAGCATGGCCGGGAAAGAAACAGGTTGTCTCGCTTCCATGGCTCTTGAAATCTTTTTGGATCTGTCAAATGTTTCCTTTGGCAATGTATGTTAAAACAACAGCACTTTCCGAAAGGTTCAGACGTCTGCTTCTGTGGAGGTACTGACTCTTGCATTAACAGTACTTTTAACTTGTGATGTGCTGATACCACCCCCGGGGTCATCAGTATGTATTTCTGGTGCTCTGACACTTATGACAATATCAGAATTCGCATCTGGTGTTCTGAAACTGCCGCAATCACTAGTATTCACTTCTGTTGTTCTGGAACCCCTGGCACTACCAGTATTCACTTCTGGACTTCTACAAGGGGTCCCTAGGACCGGAGTTTTTGATGAATCTTTGATCTTGTGCAGAAGGAAAGTTCCACAGAGAATAGTGATAAAACCAGTTATTGCACCAATGATTTGTGATGAAGTTGCATGATCCCAATCCTAAATGAACCACCACAACAATCAGAAAATGAGTACAAAACATTAATATTATGTTTTCAAGTGAAACCTTGTATTTCTCCTTGATAATATTAGTATAAAGAATTGGCACACAGTCACCGAATCCATTTTGCATCAGATTACATGAAAATTTGTCTAGTTTGATAGGCACAATTATATTACACTATGACTCAAATCAATAATGATGACCTGTGCTGAAGGGGGGTTATCCAGAGTTGGTAAATGGCCAGTGATACGTCTCATTTATCAAGATGAACACCGTCGATGGACTGAGTGAAAACTTAACAACTCCTGATATGAACTTTTGCTTCGTAGATTATAACATTTTTAACTGAATCTATGATTGCATTGTCAAAGCCGGGGAATTTTTGAAAACAGTCCCTCCTTTACAAGTGAAGATAAGGTCTACAGACATCTAAATACCGGGTATGCTTGGTGTGGTTTGGTTTTTACTTGATCTCTAAACATCACTCATAATTCTGAATGAAATGTTTTCTTTTAACATGAGTCATATTGAATTCACCAGCAATATCTAAAATAAATTCGGCATACCATTACACACTACTAACACTGAACTGAAATCAGAGAAAGGCATATTTCAACAAAAATGCTTATGATAACTGACTAGACTATCATTAGTTACAGCATTTCAGAATGAAAAGTTACAACAAAATTAACAATCACCTTTAACATGATCATGCTGGCTACAATGGTGAGGCATGTAAATGCAACATAATAGACTGGAGAAACTATGTTGATATTAAAGGTGTCTAGTGCCTGCAAATATTAAACAAACCGAATGAGTTTCTCCTCAAAATGGCATTATGATCGAAAATCTGGCAACACTCATACATATTAAAAAAGGCAGTAAATTCCTATAAGATTAAATTTTTCTGCTTTTAAACCTTGGAAACTGGATCATGAATTATGCAGGTTTGATATTGGAAGTATAAAATATGTAAAACAACAGTTAAAGTTTATCTTGTATATCCTTCATTTAGGATTGAAAACGTAGATGAGTCTGAAATGATCACAATTCTAAGTTCCAACAAGTAGCCAAGTCCAGTGCACAATGCTCTCGCATTAGCAGAGTCTGGGACATGTTCCAAAGTTCGCAGACTTATCCTATTTTTTAAGGAGGCTGTTTCCATGATTCGAGCAATGACCTAGCAGATGCACTTGAGTGTGCATCGTGTCAACAATGACCTTCAAGTTGTGCATAGTAGTAATAACTAACAAATACATGAATCCCAGATTTTAAAACTGATAAATGGCAAAAGAAAAAAAATCAAATATAGTTTCATGGCTTAATCTTGTGTACTACTTTGTTAATTTGATAACTGATAACATGCGCCCAACTTTCCTAGCACCCGAATATATATGATCAGGAAGTGGGGAGAAAGTGCCCAGTGGTATGTTATAGTATACACATATCAGTGTCTTGCATGAATGCAAAATTCCCCATTAAGTTCAAAATGCACAACAAAACTCAGGTATTCAGTCAGGAATAGATTAAAGCCATGCTTAGCCTGCATATCTCCTCAAATACTAGAGATAGTCCAGAATTCTTGCTGCAATTTAAATTTTCAAAACTGACATTGACAAGGAAAATATTTGTATTTATTCTTTCTGAAAGATGTAAATCAAAAATAAGATAAACCGGATCTAGGGGATCAAGCCTGAGGAATAATGTCAGATAAGACAGTGGCTAAAATTCTCTGTCATGCGGGCTCTTCAGCTAAACCTAAAGTAACTGTCCCCAACACATTGGTACAAGGATGCTGCCGGATTGATTTAGGTGTAAAATAGTGGGAAGAACTGAAGGGTCCATTGTTCGATTTTCAAAGTATGTTTTTTCTGACAGGGATTGAGCCCAAAATCATAATCACAGATAGAATACCCCAAGTGAATTCTCCCATCCAAACGACAAACGAGATATTATATATTAAGATTGTAAAACGTACTATTTTGTAAGCGGATGCATTATCTTATGGAGCAAATGAAAGACTGGGGACAAATAGATAGAAGCATCCATAAAACTGGAACTCTAAGACCCCTCCCCCCTCATCCTGCAAAGCATATACTAAACTCTACTAATAAAACCTGACTTCGTAAAGACTCCTTAATTATCACGAGACTGAAACACAATTTACCAGAACAGATTAAATAACATAATAAAAGATGAGAAGCCAAGTACATATATGCATGAATTTTTAAATTATCTGCCCCGCCTCTAATTTTTATGTCATTAAATCCTGATGCAGAAACATCATGTCGGCAAAGTGAATTTTATACTTGCCTTGTTCAAGTAGTTCATCTGCACAAGAACACAACCAATCACAAGCAGAATAAAGATCCAAGTTTGGTAGTATTTGAATTGATTTTTCCCTCCAATTGATAGCTTCAAAGCAACCCCTACTGCTTTAACGCCCATAACCTACAGAGGGGTTGAACAGGCAAAATCTGTAGATCAGATCAAGAGAGCACCTCAGTGGTTTACATATTTAAGCCTAACAAGATTTAAGACAGACCGTCAGAGAGCCAGCTAATGAGCAGATTGCAATGTAGACAAGTAAACTTTTTTCCCCATAATGTGGTGCTACCCAGAAAACTAGTATGACACTGGCAACTAGAACAACGAAGAAGTAGACGATAAAACCTGAAAATAAAAACATTGACTTGTTTTTAGTATTTAATTACAGGTGGGCATTTGCGGATGACAGAGCAATGTAAACACGAATTTCAACTATCTATACAATGGAAAACAACTGCAACAATCTATAAGACACCTCCTACAGCGATTTATAGCCAAAAACCATTTAAAAATGCTTACACCAAAGATGCCACAAAACTAAAGATGCCACAGACATCCTCCATTTAAGAATTCATAGCAATTCTAACTTGTCAATTGGATACCTGGCTGCAATGCTAGATGCCACAATAGCTTCACGCTGTTTATAGTTCTTTCTTGTGGAGCATGGATAACAACACCAACAGAGCCCATTACACATAAAACAATGCCAACCACACCAAAGATGTGCAATCTTTCCTTCAAAACGAAATGAGCTAAAATTTCACTGCAGTGTTATGAAGATACAAAACATTAGTACTTGTTGGGTTATTATAAAAAATCTGTCGAAAATAGCCAGTTCAATATAGTTACCTGACAATAATACTTAAAGCTCCCAAAGGAGTCACAAGAACTGCTGGTGCATAGGCATAGGCAGCAAAATTAGCAATTTCCCCGGTAATCACT
This sequence comes from Apium graveolens, assembly GCF_009905375.1. Classification (NCBI taxonomy): domain Eukaryota; kingdom Viridiplantae; phylum Streptophyta; class Magnoliopsida; order Apiales; family Apiaceae; genus Apium; species Apium graveolens. The sequence continues at coordinate 264,356,973 of NC_133654.1, read as the reverse complement.
TCTTAATACAAAATTTGTATTAGTACATACACATTTTACATCAGAAACTAAAACTTAAAAGCAGTGCAATATGCAACTACACAGCCATTGCACAATGTAACTACAATTCAAAAATGAGGCAAAAAATTACAGAACTAATGCTAACATGAAGTACCGACTCCCTAAGATACTGCCAGAGATCTAGAACTGATGTAATAAGGCATTTTTAACATCAGTCTGGAACCGATGTAAAAAAAATGGACTTTTCTCTACACCCACCTAGACATCGGTTTTCAGAATTTTTTACATCAGCCCAGAACCGACGTCTATTGACGTTTTTCCAGTAGTGGATAATTCCGTAAAGAAAGATGCAGGAATACAAGAACAAGTACCTACTTGTTATCATTCCAGCCCACCACAATGGCTCTTTTAAGTAAGAGTGGCCTCCTGCACCTGATAAACAAATTGCACACAAAATTACATCAAGCTTATATACGATCACTCTGCGAGCAGATGAGGACCCCCAACGCAAGATTACTCAATTTTACACATTTAAATTAGCTTATGGTCTCTTGAGAACATAAAATTCACAATTTCACATGCACACATTCATAAGCTGCTCTATGCATTGGCATTAATGCAATAATGTATAAATTTATAGCGACAAATATAAACGTAAAATACGAGGTAACAAAACTGAACTTGCTCCAACTCCGGAAGCACCAGCTCTAATGAGACCTTTTTTCTTGATGATAAAACTGGTTCCAATGAAGGCACTGGAAGACAAAGCTAATATAAGCCCACGCACATTATTAACAGAGAATCCCATTTATCTCGAAATTTTCGATAGTCAGTTTGAGCCACATTCAAGATCCTATATCAATTCAAAAACCAAACAAACAAACGTTAAACATATACTCAAATGTACATGCATCTGCAGAACATAAACAAATATAGACAAAATAATATTGATCAGATTAAATGTCACCTTGTGGTGGCACTTGTGGCAAAAGGGTACGTGATCAAAGTGCTATTGGATCATATCAACCATCTAAATACGAAAAATCACAGAGACTAGAGAGTGATAAACTAGTATGATATGATGATCAGAGTTAAAACACACTCTATCTCTCTAAGAGTTAGGTATATAGATCAGATGTTCTTGTAGATTATGTGTGTTTGTATCTCTGGTTGGGTTGTGTAGACTGATCAGTGATCTAAGAATTCAGTGAAGTGCACTATTTCTATTAGGGCTGTACAGATAATCTGTTCGATGGGATGACAATGTAAATACGGATTGAAAGCGGATTGAAATACAGGAATCATATCCGGGGATTAACTGCGGATTTGATTTTTTAATAATCGTAAAAAATTGAATGGCAACCGCAAAGGGCTAAATATATATATAAAATATAAAATATATTATATAAAATGTATAATATATTATTTCCTGTTGGAATTTAGTTTAAGGAGTTTTGTTTAGCTTTTTTTGTTTAGAACAGTTGACTTGTAAACTTTTTATTTTATTGTAATCATGTCTTATTGGATGTACAGTAATTACTTATTACATTTTAGTTTTACAAATTTATAAAATTTGGCAAATATAATTGTAATGAACTATTTTTATTTATCATTTATCGTACAAGTCGATAGCTGAGCCGCAAGTCGATCCGCACCAACCGTAAATTCGTTATTGAAAAATTCGCAATTAACTGCAACTGCAATTGTGATTGTGGATGGGGATTTGAGAAAACTGTTTTATGTACCTCCCAATCACACTAAACATAACCCCGTACACCCCTAATTTCTATCATCACACTGTCGAAGAAAAAAATTGATTTTCCGGAAGAATTCAATTATATTAAAGGAATTATTTTGTTAAATTGTCATCTATCTCTATAAAGTGAAAAATAAAATGAAAAATGTTAGATGACACAAATATCGTTACAAATTTTTGCTAAATGGCCTAAAGATTGTTACAATTTTTTTCAAAATAGCCTTATAAATGATAACATTTCCGATAATAATACAAGGACATTGTGTGTATATATGTGTACTAACAAATTAAATTTCTTAGTTCTGTAAATATTTTGAGAAAAGTTTTGAGGTACCCAGCAGTTAGTATTACTCAAAAAAAATTGAACATAAAATATCAAATAATTTTAGCCATATTTTTAAATTGTTGTGGATCAATTTAGTGGTCAAAATCGGAATTCAAAGTATAAAATATAATTTTAAGTTAAATTTTGATATAAGTGATAAAATAATTTAAAATATTTTTTTGGCAAAAAAAATAAATAAAATATTTAAAGTAACTAATGTAGAATTATAACATTTTTTGAGAATTTTAATTTAAAGGTGTATAATATTCAGATCTCTCAAACCGTCAATTGAATCATTATCAAATAGACAAAACAACAAACTAACAAGTAATAAAACAGATCAACCACTCTCAAATGAAGAACAAAACAAACACCGAAAAAATCGGGTACACTAACAATCTCCATAAAAGATTAACAATCTCCATAAAAGAGGATAATAATTGATATAAAAAAAAGGTATTACGGTGATTAGATGAGAGAAAAAAAGATGAAAGTGTTGTAAAATACTAGCTATAACAGTATTATATCGAACCTCTATAAAAGTAAATATAGCAGAAAGGGAGAAAGAGAGCAGACTAGAGAGAAAATGAAAGTTGCTTGGTGTGTTTTGCATCATTCCGAAGAAGGCTATTTATAGCCAAAACAAGGAACATAGAATTTAATGCAATACAAATATTTCCAAGTCTAAGCCTAACCTTACTATTTAATGTTTGACAATAACAATCAATTTACAACACTCTCCTTTGATTGTCATTTTAAATGGATCATAGACTACCTCGTTAAAACCTTGTCAAAGAAAAACCTCATGGGATAAAAACTTCGACGAAAGAAAAAGAGTACAATCTCCCCTCGAAAAACTAATCATTCTCCGAAGTTTTGTTGTAACAAATCCTTGAGTCGACGCATTCCAATGTTATGTCGTAACTTCCCAAATGTTGAATTCGGTAATAATTTCGTGAATAAATCAGCAAGGTTGTCACATGACCGAATTTGTTGTACATCAATTTCACCATTCTTTTGAAGTTCATGAGTGTAGAAGAATTTTGGTGAAATGTGTTTCGTTCTGTCTCCTTTGATATATCCTTCCTTGAGTTGATCAATGCATGCAGTGTTATCCTCAAATATAACGGTAGGACTTCTAGTGATGACTGGTAATCCACATGATTCCCGAATATTCTTGATGATAGACCGCAACCAAACACATTCTCTACTGGTTTCATGAATCGCAATGAGTTCTGAGTGATTTGTTGAGGTTGTCACTGTAGTTTGCTTCGTAGATTACCAGGAAATGGTTGTACCGCAATATGTAAACACATATCCAGTTTGTGATTTGCCAAAATGAGGATCTGACAAATATCCAGCGTCTGCATATCCAATCAGCTGAGATGTTGAGTTTTTCGGGAAGAATAACCCAAAATCAATTGTTCCACGAAGATAACGAAATATATGCTTGATCCCATTCCAATGCCTGTCCATCGGAGCAGAGCTAAATCTAGCCAATAAATTCACAGCAAATGCAATATCTGGTCTTGTATTATTTGCAAGATACATAAGTGCACTAATTGCTCCAAGATATGGGATTTCAGGGCCGAGAACTTCTTCATCATCTTCTCGTGGTCGAAATAGATCTTTATCAGGCTCTAAAGATCTAACCACCATTGGAGTAGTCAATGGATGAGATTTATCCATATAAAATCTGTTCAAAACCTTTTCTGTATATGTAGATTGGTGGAGAAAAATTCCCGATGACAAGTGCTCGACTTGTATATCAAGGCAATATTTTGTCCTTCCAAGATCTTTCAATTCAAACTCTGTCTTTAGGTATATGACAGCTTCATCAACCTCTACAGTTGTTCCTACAAGGTTTAAATCTTCCACATATACAGCAATAATCACAAAACCAGATTGTGATTTTTTGATAAAAACACATGGAGAAATCTGGTTACTAATATACCCATTCTTTTGTAAATAATGACTAAGTCTGTTATACCACATACGATCAGACTGTTTCAGTCCATACAATGATCGTTGAAGTTTAATGGAGTATATATGACGAGGTTTCTTGAACTCGTCCATTTTTAACCCTTCTGGGATTTTCATAAAAATTTCACTATCAAGTGAACCGTACAGGTATGCAGTAACGACGTCCATAAGACGTGTTTACAATTTTTCTTTAGATGTCATACCTAATATAAAACGAAAAGTAATTTCATCCATCACTGGCGAGTATGTCTCTTGATAATCAATGTCAGGCCTTTGAGAAAACCCTTGTGCTACAAGTCGAGCTTTATATCTCATAATTTCATTCTTTTCATTTCGTTTTCTTATGAATACCCATTTATTTCCAATAGGGTTCACACCGATTGGTGTTTGGACAACAGGTCCAAATACTTCTCTTTTATACAGTGAATTTAATTATGTTTGGATTGCGTCTTTCCATTTTGGCCAGTCTTTTTTTCGACGGCATTAATCCATACTTTGTGGTTCAGGATCAGAATTTATGTCTACATCCAATGATGCGGAATACACAAATACATCATCAATTATGGCTTTACTTCGATCCCATAATTTCATATCATGCACATAATTTATTGAAATTTCATGATTGTTTAATACTGTATCTTCAGGGACTGAAATCTCTTCAGGAGATAATACCACTTCAGGGGTATTTGCTTCTTCTGGAGCATGTGCCACTTCATGGGCAATTTTCTTTATTTTTCTTTTTTGTGGTGCAACATCTTTTGCACCGACCAGTCTACCACGCTTCAGGCGTGGCTTTGATTCTGTAACCAATTCTTTTGTATCTGATTTTTGAATTGGTATATCTATTCTAGCTGGAGTATTTACTGCAGGTATATGAGATTTAGTTATATTTCTAGAATCGTTAAATGCGTCAGGCATTTGGTTTGCAATATTTTGCATATGAATAATTCTTTTAACTTCAAGTTCGCATTGACCGGTACGTGGATCTAGAAAATATAATCCTGACGCATTCCATGTTATGTCCGGATTAACTTTATTTGAATGTTTATCTTCCCCTAAGGGAGGAAACATAAACTCGTCAAAATGACAATCTGCATATCTTGCGGTAAATAAGTCTCTGGTTAGAGGCTCCAGATATCTAATTATAGATGTGGAATCAAAATCAACGTAGATACCTATTCTTCTTTGAGCTCCCATCTTCGATCTTTGTGGTGGAGAAATCGGTACATATACAGCACATCCAAAAATTTTGAAGTGAGAAATATTAGGAACTTGACCAAGTACCAGTTGTAGCGGAGAATGTTGGTTGTAGGAAGTTGGTCTAATCCTAATAATTTTAGCAGCATGAAGTATTGTGTGACCCCAAATAGATGTAGGTAATTTTGATTTTAACAATAGCGGTCTTGCAATAAGTTGGAGTCTTTTGATAAAGGACTCGGCTAACCCATTTTGTGTATGTACATGAGGAACTGGGTGTTCAACTGAGATTCCTACAGACATGCAATAGTTGACAAAAGTTGCAGATGTGAATTCGCCGGCATTATCTAAATAAATTGACTTGATGCAATGATCTGGAAATTGAGCTCGTAATTTGATTATTTGGGCAAGTAATTTTGCAAAAGCATCATTACGAGTTGAGAGAAGACAAACATGAGACCATCTAGTTGAGGCATCGATTAATACCATGAAGTACCTAAATGGGCCAGATGATGGGTGTATAGGTCCACATATGTCGACTTGGATTCTTTCTAGAAAAGTTGGGCTTTAAGCTAAACTTTAGTAGAGGATGGTCGAGTAATCAGTTTTCCTAAAGAACATGTTGAACATGGAAGGTCATTGTTGGAAAGAACTTTAAAATCTTTAAGAAGATGACCAGTAGAATTCTCTATAATACGACGCATCATAGAGACGTCAGGATGATCTAATATTTCATGCCAAAGTGTAAAAGATTTTGGATCTATGAGTTTGGAAGCAATGACATTATGTGACTCAATAGTTCTAATTTTCATCATATATAATCCCGAGGAAAGTGAGTGAAACTTTTCTAAGATTTTCTTGTTGCTAGGATTAGCGGAAGTAATAAGAAGATATTCTCTATCAGCTTCAGATGTAGTTTCGATGTGAAAATTATTGAGTCGGATATCTATAAAACTAAGAAGATTTCTAGTAGACTTACTATAATATAATGGATTTGGAATGTGTATGTGGGTACCATTAGGTAGGACGAAACTAGCTTTTCCAAAACCTTCAATTATATTAGATACGCCGGAAATCGTTCGGACTTGAGCTTCAGTTTTGGTTATTTGGGTAAAATATTTTCGGTTCTGTAGAATTGTATGAGTTGTACCACAATCAGCAATGCATATATCTTCAGAATACATTCTGTATATAATTAAGAAACATAATTTATTTGATAAGAACATAACACACTACATAGTTCAAACAAAATAAAACACACAATACACACTACTATAGTAATTATATGAAACTAATCTTCAGCCTCCCATATGGGAGTTTCGTTAGGTTCATTCGGACCATTAATGTTTATTCCTCCAGTTGTGATTCTCGGGAAATCATCTACGTTATTGTTGGCGAAATTTGTTTCTGCCATTTTCTCTTTTGATTTTTGAGAAGATTGCTATAGCTTAACAAGATGATTTGGGGCATGACAATTACGTGTTCAGTGCCCATCCATGCCGCACTTATAGCAAATATTTTCAGTTTTTCCTCCTCGTGGTGCCTTTCTTTTACTCTGTGATTCAGATTGCCACTTCCGGTGACCAGAGTTGTTATATGGACGGAAATGCCCGTGGCTCCGACCTCGTCCACGATACCGACCTTGGCCCCGTCCACCTCTATACCCTTTTCCACGTACATTCTGCTGGAATGACATGTTATTTACTTCGGGTAATGGGGCAGATCATGTTGGACGGGATTGATGATTCTTAATCACCAATTCATGATTCTGTTCAGCGACGAGGAGAGTTGATAGAAGATCCCTGAACTTAGTAAATTTGCGCTCCCTGTACATCTCTGCTAAGTTGATATTGTTGGGGTGAAAAGTTGATAGTGTTTTATCGATTTTTCTTTTCTCCGTAACATTCTCACCACACATAATAAGCCTAGAAGTTATTTTGAACAAAGCAGAGCTATATGCTTGGGCACTCTTAAAATCCTGAAGTCTTAAATTAGCCCAATCATTTTCAGCTGCAGGTAGATAAACTAGTTTTCGGTGATCGAACATATCCTTTAGATTTTCCCATAAAATAAAGGGATCCTCGACTTCTAAGCACTCAGATTTTAAATCGTCATGCATGTGGTGTCGGAGAAAAATTATTGAGGTAAAGTTTTCTTCAGCCGTAGATTTATTTTCTGCCTTTATTGTATCGCTTAATTTCTTTGAACCCAAATGCAACTTTACATCCTATACCCATGATAAATAATTATCGCCAGAAATGTCCAAGGCAACGAACGACAAGCTTGTAATATTTGTCATACTAAATCTGAATTAACACGAAAATTATTAAATTTTAATTCATCAATGTGAATATTACATAAAATCCTAGTTAATCGGGTGCGTTAACAAGTACGCAATAATCAATGTATGTCATTATTATTATTGATAATATAAACAGATCTATATATAAAATGACAAATGGATTTTCACCCGCCATACGGACGTCTGCGTATGCAGGTTATCTCCGACCAATAATAAATTAAAGTGGACAATCCTGCATAAGTTAGTTATGGGCAAAGTTATTATCCGATAAATATGCAATTTATAAATTAAGGTTCCCATTATATTTCGGTATTATCCAAAATTAAATGGTACCGTAAAATAATTTTAATAGGCGGTGCTCCGGCCATATATATTTAAATTATTAGTAGAGGGTGTAACCACGACTACTTCGGTCACATATATATAATATAAATTATATATAGAGGGTGTAACCACGTCTACTCATATATATGTATATTTAAATTAAAATTATACCTTCTCAGTTTCGGCATGCCTTCGTACGGATAATGTGTTGTAAAATACTAGCTACAATAGTATTATATCGAACCTCTGTAAAAGTAAATATAGCAGAAAAGCAGAAAGAGAGCAGACTAGAAAGAAAATGAAAGCTGCTTGGTGTGTTTTGTATCATTCCGAAGAAGGCTATTTATAGCCAAAACAAGGAACATAGAATTTAATGCAATGCAAATATTTCCAAGTTTAAGCCTAACCTTACTATTTAATGTTTGACAATAACAATCAATTTACAACAGAAAGTGGTTTTCTGAGAAGAAAGAAGACTTAATTGATGACAAAAATAGATGTTCGTATTTTTTTTACAATTAGTTAGGATTAGAGGTAGACTCTCACTTTCAAAGATTTTTACAATCGATTAGTTTAAGTGTTGGAAAGCTGTAAATCCTTTGATGAGTTGAAATTTGAATATTGTTTCGGTTTCTTAACAAAATCAAGTCATTCAAGTAATCAATTACAAACTTTCGAGTTGTACTCCTTAATACTGCTCTCAATTTGCACGAATGATAACTCTCTCGAAAATTTTGTTATTGAATTTTTATAGCGATTTGGGGTTTTTAATTATGATTGTTTATTTACATGTTTTGTTGATGATAATTATAGATCGTGTAATTCAGGACTGATGCACACTTGTTTCGTGATTTTTGGTTAAGTTTTAAAGTCTTGCGGGGAAACGCAGTCACCATCGCGTTTCTTGTGTTTTCGATTGAATCGTAGCTTGTTTGTGAATTAAATTTGTTGGGTTCAACTTGTGTGTGCATAACAATTTATTTGTGTTCAATTTTGTCTAAAATTTTGATATTGTTGCCGGATTTTTTGATGACGCTATAAGCGTGCTTTATTTTTTGTTGTATTCATTGATTAGTTGTCGGATTAATGTTATCGATAATATCAATAAAATGTTGGGTTATTATTAAATATATTTTTCTAACAACTCCGATCTAACAAAGTAATTTTAAACCGTTATTATGTTACCGGAACTTGACCGTAGTCGTGAAGCTCACGTACCAAAATCTTATTTATTATTGTAAAGAATGAATGTCCTTAAAAAATTTAACGTTGTTAAATAAATTTGACGATAAAACACAAATTATAAATTTTATTTAAATATAAGTACAAAAAATTTAAATTTTTAAAATTCAGTATCTCAACTAATCTTGCCGGGCACTTTTCTCCGATTATTATTGTATCCAGAATTCCACATATACACTTCAAATCTGAGGATAAGTATTAAATTAGAAAATTAAAATATTCTAGTTTTTTTTTAATTAGTAAAAACAAATAAACAGACCCAACTCAACACGTCTCTATACGTGTCATCCTAACGATTTTTTTTATTTGTAAACAGAAAAAACTGTCTTTATTTATCAAACTCAATTCAAGAGCAACAAAATAAGTGGATCTCTTTTCTTTTACTTTTAAACTCTATTTTTTTCCTATATATCCATTCATCTCCTTCTCCAGTCATATATATACACACTTGCACACACCTATACACACACAAAAACTTTCAAGAAACATACCATGTGCACCATTAACTACGACATAATCTCCTCATCTTTACCCAAATCTAAACCCGACCCATTTCTCTTCTCGTCATATAAACCCCATCTACCACCCACCCATGTCATTTTCCCAACTCGGGTCGGGTCGACCCGACTCAGAGCTTCAAGACCCGAAAACTCAGTCACAGCTCCACTGTCAAATTTGAGCTTTTATGAGCTTCTGGGCATCTCGGAAACTGGATCTTTAGTGGATATCAAGCAAGCTTATAAGCAATTAGCAAGAAAATATCACCCAGATGTGTCTCCGCCGGGTCTAATTCAAGAATATACGGAGCGGTTTATTCGGGTTCAAGAAGCTTATGAGACTCTTTCGGATCCGGGTCGAAGAGCTATGTATGATGAGAACTTGGCTAAGGGAATTCACTTTGCTTTCTCCGCTCGAAAAAATTATCAAAACAATGAGGTAGTAAAAAAAATTAATTTTTTAAGGTCTTGTTTTTATTTTCTTCGAAATCTTGTTTTTTATACTTCTTTTGTTTGGGTTGATTGTTGTTTTATAGTATTATTATTCTATTGGAGGTGTGGATTATATTGGATATGTGAGGATTTGGGTGGTTTTGCTAAGATTTCATCGTAATTGTATATGTTTTGGTTGATCATGACATTTATGTTGCATGTATAATATACTAAAGCTATGGTCATTTGTTATGCCACTTCTTGAAGTAGATGCCGATAATTATGGACTGTTTTATTATTTAGTATATTTGGTCTAGCGTATTGAGGTCGTCGTTTTGCAAATAAATAAATCATGGGTGTTGTTGCTAAGATTTTATTGTAATAGTTTATGTTTGAGTGAATGATGACTAGTATATGTATGTGTTGTATGTATATTATGCTCAAACTTGTGAAATAACTAATGCCACTTGAACTAGATGGTTTGAATTATATTGATGATCATGGACCATCTTATTATTTAGTATTTTTGGTTTAGTGTATGGAGTATTGGAATATGGATCTTTGAGTTTGAGGCACCCACACTGTTTTGAGTTTTTTTCTTGTCACATGGTATCTAAATTTCGTTGTCTTATTTAATATTGCAAGTTATTTATTTGGTTTTTGTTTGTAGATGATAGATTCCATGATAATAGTATATTAAAATTTGACTAAAAATTATAATTGGATGTTAACATTTTATATATAAACGGTTTAATCAAATGAAAAATTCACCCGAATTCACGGTGCTAAATTTTGACTTTGTTAATGAAATAGTTCCTTCAATGGATCAACATTCACCGGTCTAGCTATGGTTCTTGTTTATGCCAGTTTCACTTTATTAATGTTGTTCTCTTGTCACTGTTCATAGCACAGAGTACATATCCTCTTGTTTGTATTTATTCAAAGATTAATCATGTTAGATTCTGTTGAAAAGACATTTCTTTCTGCAGATCACTTGAAGGGTTTTAGTGATAGTATTAAACACTGTTGCATACAATACTTAATTCCGAAAACTGTGAATATTTGACTACTTACAGTAGCAACTTATGTTGAAGTACAAAACTTGGACAAATCTTGATGAATCCAAATTAGAAACTACTACTAGAAAAAGCGTCAGGTTTAGTTGATGTCATTCTCTTTAAAGTAGTGTGACTTGAATTGTGTCGCCAAAGGTTACAATAGTAATTTCTTTCTGATTCTATATTGCCATCACTACAGAATTAAATACTCAAAAGAACTAGGAATTTGTAGTACCAAAATTTTGCATTTGAAGTTTGTTGCCTTCACATTTGGGACTCTTTTTGTGGGAGGTTGAGAGTACACTATTTGATTTGTTGTGTAATGACTAATGAGTGGACTTGTTATGCACAATGAGGTCTTGCTACAGTTTTTTTGGGGTGATTTCATTTCATGGCATATATTGGTTTAGAAATTATCAGTTTTGCGTATTTTGTGTTTAAGTGTAGTTCTTTTAGGTAGTTTTACTGTATTTAAATATTCAAATTTTTGCATCAGAAAATGGACAGAAGAGAGTGGAAGAACCGTTGGCAGTCTCAACTATCACATCTGAAGATGAGAAGCATGTACAGAGAATCCCAGGAAACTATGTCATGGGGAGAACGAATGCGTCGACAAAAGAATGAGTCTGCATCTTAGTCTCTTTAATATAATTTTGTATAGATGGAACTCGTTTTGGCCAAGTTTTTGTTTAAAACAAAACCTCTTGTCCCATAAATTCGGATATAGAACATTGAAATGGATCATGTTGCTTGTAAACGCTAACTAGACTAAATGTAGATATAAGAACCAAACCCCCCACCCCCATATTGTACTAGATATAAGAACCGAAAACCCTCTACTATTGTACAAAGTAATAAGACACTCTTGTGTTTCTTCAATTATATATATTGGAAGAACCATGTAATTATGTTGCTCTTGTTTATTATGTTTGTATTTTGTAAAGTTATGTTGATGTACATGTTGGCCTCAATTGAGTATTACCCTTTTGTATATTGATCAGCCATATTCAGAAGGGTTCTCTAGTAGGAGTTTCAAACAAACTTTTACAAATATCAAGTTGATGAATGGTTACTTCTTTTATCAAAACTAAGATAGCAATTCATTATGTTTGGTAATCGGTTAGGATTACATCGTTCCTCATTCCTGAAAACGCGATCAGCGATATAATAGGATGCTCTCGAGTTAGGAGGTGAGCAATTCTATTAGCGGATTGTCTTGCAAACACCACCACCGAAATGGTCTAATAATTTGAAGATGTTTTACTATCACTCTCTTTCAACAAGAGGGAGAGGCAAGGAGCATTATGTCTAGATTACATTATTCCTCATTCCTGAAAACGCGATCAGCGATATAATAGGATGCTGTCGAGTTGGGAGGTGAGCAATTATATTAGCAGATCGTCTTGCAAACACCACCACCGAAATAGTGTAATAATTTGAGGATGTTTTACTATCACTTTCTTTCAACAAAAGGAGGGAGAGGCAAGGTGCATTATTTCTAGATTGAAACTTAAGGAAACAATTTGCAAACCTCTTTGAGGCTAAAAATGAAGAAAATGAAAGATGATTTTGATTAGAAGAGTGTGGAAGTAGAAAAATAACAAAACTGAAATGGGATGTGATTAAGATGTATGTATCTTTCGAGGGGCAGCCACTGGGCCAACTATATTGTCTTGTGTGAATCTAGCTGAAGGGCAAGTTAACATCTATGTCACTATATGCCCAAGAATGACTAGCATTTAGACCATTTCCCTACACTTCTTGTGGTCCTTTGACATGAAACCGACTCTAGCATGGAGAATTTCAATAGCCCTACAAATTTGAATAAATCTGACTTTGGATATTATCGGCTTGAGAAATGCTGAAGTTCGCAAAAGCGTTCCCAAAATAGTTCTGAAACGCAGAGTTGTCGTAGTGTTATTAGTTGTTTCTTCATTAATGAAATTGAGCCCTCGCGCATAAGATTAAGTCTCGTGAATAAAATAACACGTAATATTTTTGGATTCTTTTTCGGGGTATGCAGGATTATGTGCTGGTTGTGGCGTTGAAAAACACTTGTTGCAGCGCGCAACCGTGGTCTTTCGACTTTGAAGCAGTAGGGCCCAGACACATTAACATTTGCCCACTGGGCCTCCACTCATTCTATTAAGCCCAAACACAGTTTAATGAATTCATCTCACAATTGGGCTTGTATCCATGAGATATCTACTTCATTGCAGGCAAAGCTATGTACTAGTATTTCTCAAGTTCCTTCTGTCTATCAAACGACGGTCACAAAAATAAAATTTTGATAAAACGTCAAATTTGGTGTAAAAATCGGATCAAATTTATACTTAACACCTACTCGGTGTCGCATTATTCGTTTGGCATAGTTTTTACATTAATATAGCGTTGCTTTACACTAAAATTCAAACTATTTTCGGTATTGTGTTGCGTTGGAGTTACTCTCGCCAAAATTCACAAAAATTTCCGTACTTAAGAATTTCAAGTTCAAATTAACAATAAACTATTAAACTAGAGACCTTCGCGCTACACAGAAATAATGACCAAGAATCACATAATATGGCAACCAAAACCAAAAGTGACCAACAGATTTTGTAAAGCCTGATAATTTCATTACTGAGAAAATGACCAACAGATTTTCTAAAGCCTGATAATTTTCATTACAGATATATACACACTCTAAGGGGACTGATCAAACTAGTTATTATGCAAAAACCCGGTATAAAGAACAGGTTATAGACAGAGGTTACACCTGATCTTTGGTCAAATGAATTGAGACTACTGCTCTTTACCTTTTCCCCTTTCCCTTTATCTTGAACTTATCTATGTTACAAACCAAAACTTTGGCAACAACTAGTTTCTCTTACACTCGATCAGAATTCAGAAAGAGTATTCTCTCCCTATCGTAAATAAACATAAAAATGCACAAGAAGCCGATACATCTTTCTTTCTAACTAAACTCAATTTCAGCTGGGACCTAATCAACCTTCCGAGTAGTCAATGATTCTTCTGCACCCTCAGTTTTACCAATACAAAAATTGCACCCTCTTTACCCGGCAAAGAATTAACTTTATGATGCAGAGCTCTACCCCTGTACCCTGCAGAAAGAAGTCGATGTTCTGCAAAGCAGGCATTGTCCTTGTTTATACCTGTGTTTGTGTGTGCGCTCTAGCACATAGTCTAACCTCATTTTCTTTTGGGTTGGGACACAGGGAATCGGTAGAAGACCAGCATAATGCATCAGTGGAGTGGGGTGAGACGGGTGAGACGGAGTGCCACAAGAAAACCAGTGATAGTCAATCTAAAAAGCCAGACCTTAAATAGATTGAAGATAGAATGGTAATCAAGAACGCAACTTACAATGTGCCAATCCATGTGCCAATCAGTAAGGTATTACATATGGCAGAGCAAAAACATCAGCTGACTCTATCCTTAAAGTTTCAGCCCATACCTGCTGTCCTTGGTTAACCCCCACAGGATCTACTTCAGACTTGTTCAATAAAGAATCTTTGTTATTGAACAGCCATGCCTGGTCATCAACCTCGGACCACTCATCGATTTGAGGAACTGAAAATACTTTGCTTAGGTACTTCATATCAGGATGAGGCGGTATTCTTGATGCTTCTGCAATCTGCTCAGAAATCACAGGTGGAGGCTTTGGTGCTAGAGAAGTTGGCAACGGATGCGGTCCTGTTAATCCATTTATCTTTTTATCCTTCTTATCTACTTCAAAATTACTAGGTGTCCCCTGCTCTTTTGAGGTGAAAAGGGTGGTGGTCTCAAAAGGTTCCGATTCCTGTCCATTTTCTGACAATGGATGAGAATCGAGTCTTGGCATTTTCTCGGGCTTAATTACATATTCTGTAAATGAATCGAAAAACAAGTTACCAATATCAGCCATTAATTAGAGTAAACTGTTTGTCAAAATCATTGAAAGTCAGCTACACGTGCCTACTCATAATTACAGAATAATGGTAAAGTGAACAAATGTTATGTGACTCTACAAACACCTTTTAAGAAGGTTTGATTAGGGAGTGAGCTATCAGCATTCTATATTCCTATACCAAACATAAGAAGAGAATAAAAGTTCATGCTTCATCTTAAGACGGTCAATTAGCAATAATATTATAATGGTTCAATATGCAAATTAACTCACCAGGCAAGAAACCATTTTTCTCAGTATCTTTTCTTTTTTTCAGAATACCCTCAGTAGCAGCATTCTTGTCGCTGCCTTCGGAAAAATGAGATGTCTTGTTACTCGGAGTACCAACGCCATTCTTGTTGCTACTTTTAGAATTATCTTTCTCTGATTTCTGATGATCCTTTTTTGCTTTGTCTTCCTTCCGCTTTTCCTTTTTATTGTTTTTGTCTTTTCCTTGGCTCTGCTTATCCTTGTGTTTACTTTTCCGTTTTTCCCCTCTCTTATCATCACTCTTTTCTTTTGATTTCTCTTTCCCTTCCATCGTTCCCTCAGAAATGTCTTTCGATTTAGATACTCCAGTGTTGTTCTGTATGCTTCCAGAAAGGTTCTGGAACATCGTATTTCCATTGAATATCTCTTCGTGATGAATCCTCTGTCCATCAATCTTCCTGTTCTCAGCTGGTTTATCCTTGACCTTTTCCTTGCCTTCAACAACCGTACAATTATCTCTGACCGCAAATTTATCAATTCTCTCCAACTTCTTAAAACCTGTGTCCATGAATCTCTCAACCATCTGGCTCCCTGATCCCTTCCCTTCGTCATTGATCCTCTTGTTGAACTCCACCATAAATTTTGAATCTTGAGAATCCTTGTCAGCAAAGGTATGCAGAACAGTTTTGTTCCCTCCACTATGACCCTCAAGCTGCACGGCCAACTTCTTCTCATCTGCAGGATTTTTTTTCTCTCTGCTCCTCTCCACCTTTTGATGAAGCTTCTCTCCGTTGCAATAACCAAATTGACCGATTTGTCTCTTTTCTTCTGAGGTATTGCCATGTTCTTTTTTGTCATCATCTTGCACATTTCCACTCTGATGAAATTTTCCTCTAATATAATCCTCTCCCTGCCCAGAAACTTTCTTCTCGACCAAGGTGCTACCTTTCTCCTGGTCTTTTTCCTTGTTCTTTTCTTTATCCTTCTTTCTATCCTTGTGTTTTTCCTTTTTATCTTTTTTCTCTCTATGTTTCCCGTTACTTTTTTCTTTCTCTCTTTTTTCTTTGCCTTCTTTCTTCTCCTTGTCCTTTTTCTCCTTGTGCTTTTTCTCTTTGGTTTTCTCCTGCAAAATACAAAGAATGTTAGACACATCCAACTTCAAGGAAAGAGAATTATTTCTGGAGTTGCAGCCATATTAAACTAAAACAAAAGTCGCGTACTCATAGAATGTTCATATGCCACCCATAATACCATTTTCAATTAAATAAAGTCAAAAGCCTAGCGTGCCTATATACTCTTCACTGGGGTACGTGGCAGCTGAGTAGGGTACCTGTCACGAGACTCCGCGAAGGCATGCCTATAGGCATGCTTTTTGCCAAAAGGCATGCCCAAATGGCATGCCATTTATCAATTAAATATAATAAAATTTAAAACATATTTATTATACTAATATACAGTGAACTTGAATGTAAAATTAAAGTTAGTTGATAGTAACAACCGAATACCATCATAATACTCATTTACATTAGTAACTTCTTATGCTAAACCCATGACTAGGAAGTGCTATATGTGTAATCTTCCTGGTCATAGGTCGAATGAATGTCCTCAAAGAGGCAGTAAATATGATTGCACGAGAAGAGCATAGGAAGATGAAAAAGGGTATCAGTATGGTCGGATGGTGAAGATGGTGAATTTGAGGATTATGTGTAAGATGAAACAACTTTCTTTGTTCGAAGGATGATGTTTGCCCAAAAACATGAAGGAAAATCTCAACTACACCAGTTATTTATTACCATGTGCACTATTAATGGGCATATTTTTGCAGTTGTGATTGATAGTGGTAGCATGAAGAATATTATAGGCATAGACACAGTCAAAAGGTTGAAAAGCATCCAAACCCTTACACCCTTACACCCTGGGTTGGATAAAAACACTATCATAATACTCATTTACATTTCCGAATATTTCTAATATTAAAATAATTATTAAAAAATAAGAAAAATAGTAAAAAGGCATGCCAAATCATGAAAAGGCATGTCTGGCTAATTGACGTCATGGCATGCCCATCTTGGCATGCCCGTGCCGCTGTGACATGCACCCTACAGCTGAGAGAAGGGTCATGCTCTTTCCCAAATGGACTATGCTCAGTTAAAATAATATATGAACTGATGACGCTCTATGTTCTCCAAGTACCAAACAGATTGTGTGTGTGTGTGTGTTGTTGGGGGGGGGGGGTGTTTGTTAGAATTTAGATTCCAGTTCAGGAATGATAAGATTAATGAATATATGGGAATTGGGCATACTTAACTGTATCTGACTTAGATACTCCAGATCTGAAGGAATAGGGAGACTAAGGAGAATCTGGAATCAGAGCTGAATGCCAAGTGATGGATGGTAACATCACCATGTAAGAAATCTAACTATATTCAAAATTCATGCCCAGCTCTCAAAGATACTAATCGGAAAACAGATTTCGGCAATCCTCTGCTAGTCCCTCAAAAACAAATTCGATAATCCGACACAAAGCCTGATAGAGAAGTCCAAAGGCTAACCGCACATTTATTTATTTATTTTCACATTTTGAGTGGCCTATATAGTTAGTTGGAATAACTTTAGGAATTGAAAACAACGAATATTTTGCCGAGATATAGCGAAATTAATTTATAAAATCCATAAGTACATAATACCCACCACCTGATGAGGAAAAAATCCAGATTTAAAGCTAGATTAGAGTTTAGAAATCATAAAACTGATGAATATATTGGGCATACTCAACTGACTACATAGTAGATACACTAGATTTATAGGGGAAACCAAGGAGAAGTTGGAACCTGAGCTATACCAAGTGATAGATGGTAAGATCACTACCGACATGTAAGAAATCTAATTATTCTCAAAATACAAGCCCAACTCTTAAAGATACTAACCAGGAAACAAATTTTGCAATCCTAAACTAGCCCCTTAAAGACAAATAGATAATTTAAACAAAGCCTGCTTGACAAGTTTGAATGCTAACTGCATATTAATTTTTTTCCCCATGTTAAGTGGTCTATAAAGTTAGCTGGAAAAACTTTAGGAATTATAAAAATGAAATTAATGCTGAGATCTAGCACAAAACAATCTATTAAATCCATAGGAAGTTCTCAATCTGCACCATCTGATACGAAGAGCATAAGTCATCTTATTATAACATATGAACATATATGTTTGGATCTAAGTCTAAATGGTGATGTACTTTCTATGTAACCATTTATTCAAGAAATTGGAATCCTGCTGCTGGCCTACTACCCTCAAAATATAGGACATATGTAAGATACGTCCCCAGCTTTTATTACCACTTTGTCCCAGACTCCCAGAAAAAGATAAGTAAACCCATTACATAATTCCTCCCCAATTTATTCACGGCATTACCCTTCCCGGTACCAGTCTTATTTACCTTTTTCTTCTGAGCAACCTGGAAACCAAATACGAGTCTTATTTACCTTCCCGGTACCGTTTGTGGTTCCGCTCGCAGTAATACCTTGTGCATAACATTTTTGCACAAGGAAATGTCAAAACGTATTCCGCAACTCCTGCTACCCAGTCAATCATGGACTAAATAATGGGACTCGGACGCTAGTAGTGTCCAATTGATATTAATGT
Organism: Apium graveolens; assembly: GCF_009905375.1. Lineage (NCBI taxonomy): Eukaryota > Viridiplantae > Streptophyta > Magnoliopsida > Apiales > Apiaceae > Apium > Apium graveolens. The sequence continues at coordinate 264,338,080 of NC_133654.1, read as the reverse complement.
CTTAACCGAAATTGATAGAACATGAGGGAACCAGATGTCGAGGCTTTAAATTCAGGTGATTTCAATACATAAGTGATGTGTTCTGTAAGATGAAAGTAAATCAACTACTAGGTTTGCAAGATGGAAGATGACTCTGGGACCTGGGTGCATATGTTACTGCATTGATAAAATTTTAGTAATAGATACAAGCATGTACGTTCCATTTACAAATATTAATAGTCTGTGGGTGTATATAATGGAAACTCAAGATTGTTCAACTTATTGGTGATGAATCGAGCCTGACACCACATTGACATAAATAGTGTGGATCAATGTATAGATACATCTCATTATGTATTTGACATTCAATTGACTCCATGAAATTTTACATGCAACAAACAGTACCATACCTTGTTAAATCGCAAGCACTATTAAGTACAACGCAGAACAGGAAACCGTGGTGACTTTAAAATGAACAAGAAAATTTAAGAAAACATGGTTATTCTGCAACAGAAATATTATGGACTTAAAAGGATAGCAATAGATACACACACAATTTAAATTCCCTGTAAAATTTTAAAACATGTTGGGCCTCCCTAATTACGTAAAACCTGATTTGGAAGAGAATGATATATTGAGCGAAGCAATTACTGATTACCTATGCTCCTGGAACATGCACATCCACTAATTAAGACCCGTACAATGTTAATATTTCCTTACATTTACGACTATCCTGTCATACTAATATTTATTGCACACATTACTATAAAATCATAGCATTATAATTGTTCCGAAAAGCAGCATGATACATGTTCCGACAGGCAGCATGATACATGTTCCGACAGGCAGCATGGTAAATGTTTCCATCTACGCTAGACAAGAACTCTACAAGATCTAATGATGCAATCCAACCTACTTTGCAAATATCACCGTAAATCAGTAACATTTTAACTTCTTCAAACCTACATCTAAAACTTTATTTTTCTTCTCAATTCTGATTTTTCCTTTGGTATCCTTTTATCTTTAGAGACTGTGGAAGCAGTTTAAATTTGAAATATAATATTTGTGTAAGCCATTTATAGATCTCAAAGACATATTATTTGCTTCATCTTTAAATCCAATACTTTGAGATTATACTAGTAAAATAATTAGATGGTAAATATGTAAAATGTAATTTTTTTTATGATTCAGGGCCTGATACATCTTGCCCAAGAGGCCTCAAATATTGTGTGACGGTTAGGACAACAGGTCGACAGACCTCAACTACTGAACCTTCAACAAGGACGGCAAACAAATAAGAAGCCAATTCTTCTATAAAAAGATATGTTAGTATGTACAGACCGAAAAAATTAAAATGCTTAAAGACCAAAATTATAGCAGAACAATTAATATTTTCCATCTGAATTATCCATGTCAACCTCATGTCCTAGCCTAACCAGGAATGTTTAAAAAAATAATGTCCGTCAGCATTAAGATTCAATGAGGGGCAGTTAAAGTTTACGAAGAAAATTGACGTCTTGTTATTGCATCCCAGGCAGACAAAAAAAAATATAGTTACTATGGCAGAATGTAACATGTGCCTTAAGATCAGGACGAAATTGCAAAGTGAATAATGAACACAACGTTTTACTGAATATAGAATAAACCATAGGATAACAGAAGCATATGGTAAAACCAATGAACAATAATTATGTGGTACAGAAAGAAGTTTCTAAATAGAGGACCAAAATCACTTAGAAGAAGCAATGGGAAATTTATGATTTCAGCATACTTTATTACGTATAATTTGAACAGATAAAAGTTCAACAAGCATGTAATGCAGTTCGTTATTCTACATATTCATCCCACAATTATGCAATATCCAACACCAAAAGAGCATTATGACTGCAAACAGATGGCAACATGTGAATGCTAAAAACACAGAAATGAACCTTTTTCAGTACGTTGGCAACTTCTGGTATAAGCTTCTTTTCATATCCGGGTGGTGGAAATGGGAAGCAGCGAGACATTGCACAGTATCACACAAGAAGCAAATATAGCACTATTTTGAGACAAAAATGCTTCTACAGCTTTCACGCAGCAATGATCCAGTAAGGGGAGGAACCAGCTATATTCTTGACCATGCACCATGTCCTTGTGCTCATTCCGGCTTCACAACAATACTGTAAAATTTTAACTTATCTCCAAACTCCTAGAAACTCAACCTTACCCCCAACTGAGGTACACTAGTTAAGTTCACAATCACAGTATAGCACCTAAATTAATCAATTCGAGTCCAAGATGTTGTGATACCCCAATCACAGAACACGATAGGAAATCCCAGAGTCACAAACACACACTGTACTGGTGATTTTTCGCAAACTTAAGCTAATCAAAACAGGCACTTGCGAAACGAAAAGGGTCAACTACAATCTGATCTTCTGCTTCCTTGCCACTTGTGCCCAGCAAGAATCACAACCTCAACTCAATCACCAAGTCCAAAATCAATCCTGATCACAAAAAAACCAAGAAATTCAATAATCCCCAATTTGGATCCTGATCCTAACCCTAATAATCACACAATCAAACACCCTTTATTACTAATTTGATCCACCACCATAAAAACCCTAACTTTAATCCCAAACCACAAAATTTCAAGAAAATAACCAAAAGGGTCAAAAATTTAAGTACTTATAGCTCAAAATAAGCTTTAGGGCATCCAAGAAAAAGCACTTTTCACACACTTTAAAGCTCAATTTTGCCCTAAATAACAAAAACCCATATAAACACATGCAAGTATAAGCCAAGAAACTTGTAAAATACAATAAAGATTCTAAATTTACCTACTAAACAATCTCAAAGCCTTCTTGAAAGCACAAGAAATAGATACAGATTTATATGTAAAGATTAAAAATGAGAGAAACCCAGTTGGGCTTTTAGTTTGTTTGGGGTTCTTGAGTGTAGAAGATATAGATACAGATTTGTGTGTGTATAGAAATGGTGAAATGGGTTTCAAAGTTTGTTCCTTTTGTATTCTTGAGTAGGTTTTTCTGTTAAGAAAACACAAGAAAAGGGCCAAATCTGAAGGCCAAAGCCTTACATATTGAGGAAAAATAAATGTTTTATTAGAGAGAGAGAGAGAGAGAGAGGAGAGAGGAGAGATTGTGAAACTGTGTGGGCCTGTGGGAGTGAAAATGTTACCTCACGCTCGCACAATGTTTTGGATGGGGTGAGTAAACATACTAAAACCTTGCACACAATTAGCCTATTTTAGTGTATACTTATCTAGTTATAGTTAACTTTTTGGTCATAAAATCAATAGTTTGTTTGTTAAATTTATAGTTCAATTTGACTTTTGGCAATTCTATAAAATGTTTGTTTATGACATTGAGTTAAAGATATCACTAATTATGTAATAAATGTATGAAAATGTTATTTTTTTAAGTGAAAAGATAAACCGATCATCGGAGACACACAGGTTACTCGAATAAAAATTCCAATAATAACCTAATATATATAAAGAATATTTTAATAAATTAAACAGAGGTTGTGTTATATTGTTACAAAAATGTCAATCACTTTTTCTAATAAATCATTTGTATTTCTTAGTTTATATTTTTTATATAACCTACTAATTCAGTTTAATTATGTTTTAATTGTGCAATAAACAGAAAAAATAATAACTTTTATTTGTTTATAAAAAGATTTATTAGAAAAATGTTTAAATAATAAATTTAACGAATAAATCATTATCTTACCAAAATTATTTTTAATCCAAACCTAATTCGAACACTCCAGGAATATGTAAGGTTAACTAAGTTTAAGTGATGTATTTTTCCTACTTTTAAGACTAAATTCTAAATCATATTTAAATTGTGATTCAAATTCAATAAATCTTGGAGAAATTATTAAAAATATTATTTTTAACTCTTTTTTATGATTTTACTATATTTTGAAAATATTTGTGAAAATATAATTTGTAATCAAAATTTACCCGATATGTAATTTTTTTTTACTATTTCTAAAAAATGGTTGAGAGTGTGGAGTTATAAAATCATATTATAACAGAGGAAACATATTTGTGTTGAGTTTTTCTTTTAAGTAGATTTGAAATGAACTTTTTTGGAATTGGTTCGGACGGTTACAAAAACACTAAGATAAAAAGTGCGTAAACATAATTAGCCATTAGGCCCCTAAGGATTATCAACACAGGTTCATTTTTTTGTTTTTGGCATATTTAATTTATTGACATCTTATATTGTTGAGATTTTTAGAAGAGTGCAGAAAATTATGAATAAAAAATCATGTCGAGCTATTACGACCCAGTTCTCGATTATCTTGTATTCTTGTATATACTTTCTTTATTGTTAATATTTTTTGATAAAAATATTTGAATTAAAATTTTCTACACAAAAAGGTGAAAAACATGTTTTTCAGAAAAAATTCTAAATTTTCAGCAAATATTCAATTTAAGATGGTGTGTAGTGTACGACACGCATTACTGGCGCGAGTAGAATTGCTCTGGTAGAAGAGTTTTAGACTGTTAAGTCATTTGCCTAATCACATGTGAGCTGGTTCCCTCGTTATTGAATACCGTAAATAAAAGCAAGAGTTTTCAAACTCCACGTGGCATCCCCCGAGTTGTACCATACTTATGTATCTGTCCATACACGTGTCACTTAATCCATTACTGTTTTGATGATCATTGAATTTTTATGTGTTTTTTAATTATATGGCACTTTGTTTGTAGAAAACGAGAAATGTACATATAAATGCAGATTGACATAAAAAAGAAATTTCAAATACTTTTAAGGTATGCAAAGGATTTATTCAGTGTTACAATATTTTGTATATGAAAATGCTAAATACCCAAATTTTTATTCCAAAAATTTCCCCAAATCTGATTTGTCACATTAATAGTTGGCCTTAATAATAATAAAATGGTAGCATGCCTGAATTAATATGCGTTCACGAATTAAAATAAGTCATGTGTCAGCCACGTCATTTGGTAAATTTTTTTGGGAACGTAGCATTTACTTTTACTATATATGCTTTGTTTCATTTTAATTGTTTTTTATTTTTTTGCGCACATCTTAAGATGTATTGGCCGCATAGTAAAAATTATTATTTTTAATTTTTTTTTGTAAATAAAAATTTAAGTTATATATTTTTTTAATCAGTAAAAAAAATTAAAAATTTATTATTTTAACTCTAAAGTAAAATCACTTAGAAATGAGCGCAAAAAAGTCAAACAACTATTAAAAAGACACGGACGGAGGATACATTATACAACTTTATTTACTAAAAATATCAAACATTATTTAAATATATGCCTACACGTATGCTAACACACGCCAAAGCATGAAATTAATTATGCAAATTGAGATTGAGATTTTACCGATTTATTATTTGATATTGATTATAGGTTGGAGCCGAACTTAAGCCGATAATTAAGAGCGGGATATTAAAATAGTCCTATTCAGAATGTTAATTATAAGTTGGTGATCAAATTTAAGCCGATAAATAAGATCGAAACGTTATGATAGTACTATGCAGAATTAGATTTGATATGTAAATTCATTCGAACACTTGAGTAAAAAGAAATTACAAAGTTCTATTCATTCAGAAGAATTAGATGAGGTATGTAAGTTGACCCGAACAGTTGACTAAAAAATAATTGTAACATCTTTGGGTTCGTAAAATAATGCGACTTTCTTCGAAATTTTAGGGAATGGACCGGGCTGCCTTTTTTTCGTTGGCTGTGATTGTTGAAAGTCATAAACGAAAGTTTGGAGGCCCAATAGGCCTGCTCCGACTAATTCCTCAATTCTCATCTTTTAATTTCTCAAATTTTAGCTTTTACTTTCGCTTCAATCTCGATTTTGAGTTCCTAAAACTAAGAATCAAAAATTATAGTTAAAATTCAAATTATTATTAAACTATATTTTCCATTCAATTGTCATTTATGTTTACTTTTGATGGAATAAAAATATTTTTAAATTTTAAGTACCCAACTTTTTTTAGGTGTAAATTATATAAGGTGAAAAACCAAAATACCTATCATTTGGGAGCGAATGTCCAAAATGTAATTTGACGGGATGTTTCAATCAAAAAGGGAGCACGTATGTGGCACATGCGTGTTTTTTAAGGAATTTTAAAAAGTTGAATATGCACCACTTAAATATGTATTTCGTGGATATTTTGGGGGAATATAGTGCCAATCAGTATTTTGGACAGTTGAACCTGAAAAGTAATGTAGGTTGAACATTCTTTAAATTATATAACACTAATAAATATCTAAACTACACCTTACTTCAAAAAAAAACAATCTAATTACTATTTTAAAAATTCTAACTTGAAATATCGATTTTTTCTTTTTCGAATAATTTTTAACTGATTAAATGATTATATGGGTGATTTAGCGAATCGGTCAAATATTTCCGATAATAACAGATACTACACCTACTAAAGCCGCAAGTATACAGATAATCTAAAACCCTACTGCTCTGCTTCAAACTCTCCTTAAACCCTTTTGTCTCCCTTTAATTTCCGGGTATCATCAATAATCTTTTTTATTTTGTGAACCATCTTACTATAATTGTCTAATTGATATGTGTATCATATGTTTATGTATGTGTTGATTGTGCTATGAAATATAAAAGTTCTTGAAATTCTGATTAAAACTAATTAAATTTCATGTAGGTTCATGTTATTACATGTTTATATGTACTGCATTGTCTTTTTGTATTGGCGTGGCAGTGTTTCTGTTATATAGAATTGCTAAATTATTTTTCGGGTTTAGTTTTACGGTCTAACCGATATGAAATAATAATCGATAAAATAATAACCTCGTAAAATAATTTTTTTTCCGGCGTCAACATAATGGAAGTAATAAACTTGCTAAATTAATATTTTTTCTCGGCCAAGTTTAATTGTATGTTAAGACTGAGAAATTGATCAAGACTGTGATGTTTTGTGTGTCGAAAACTCGAAAGTAGTTGAATAATAGACAGTGAGATGCCCTGCATTTAGGTGAAAATTGAGCTTGCACGATCTTAGTAGAATTGAGAAATTTCGGGTTTTAGACTGTTAGAGGTCATAGGAACGTTTAGAAAATTGTGTGGCGGATGATGTGAAAGGGAGCCATGACAGTTGATTATTCATTTTCTGTTGCTGCGTTTCATAGAGGACACTGTTTGATAATTGTTTTTTGAGGCTGCGAGATTGATGTTTTAAAGAAATAGTTGGAAATTTAGAACAGTCAGGGCATGTTGTTGTTTTCCTGGAGGATATTACTTTTTTTTAAATTATGGTTGTTCGCCTTTTCCATGGTTATGATTCCTCTGTTGTCAATATTGACAGTACAACACTAGAATAGTAGAATGGCATTTTACAATAAAGTCCGAAGTATCATGAGGCAGTCTGGTGGACACATTTCTTCTGTGCCGTCCATGCTGAATGCTATTCGTGCCATGTCGTCCTCAAAGCTCTTCATTGGAGGTATGCGAATGTTAAGTCACTAGGATACTATAAATCGGCATCATTTATTCATTAATTTTGTTGATTATGTTTGTTTGCATTCCTATTCTACACTCAGGTCTTCTTATCGTGTCAATGAGGAGTCCTTGAGGGAAGCATTTTCCAGTTTTGGGGATGTTGATGACGGTGAGTCTTAATATATTTCTTGGCACTTAGCGTTTTTGCCTGCTATTACGTCTACTAATGATAGGCCTATCCAGCTGTTTTGCTTGGTGTAGTAACTGGATTGTATATTTGCGATCATTCATGTTCTCTGATCCAAGAACGGCGCTCTGCAGAATATATGACTCATGCCCCTTTAGAAATTATGTTGTTTTTTGTTTCACTTTAATTTTGCCCCTATCTGCTGTTTTACAACATAGAAAATGCTTCCTCTTATTACTTCTGTCTGAGAGGAGAAGGTCTTAATGTGCTATAGAAAACCCCCTCTGTTCTAGATTTAGATTTATACATTTACAGGCTGTTGATACATTCTTGATTGTCAGCTTCCGATTTCAGTTAAGACTATAGTGGGAGCTAGAAATCCCGGCATTTAAAGTTTTACATTTAGCAGAGCCCTACATACTATTCTAGTGATTGGAAAATGTTTGATAAATTTAATATCTTTCAAAAAGCTGTCTTTTAGATATTTATTCTAACAATGGAACACAAGGGCTCCTGTTGTTTTTTTGTTTGATGTGAACTGGTTCTACGCGGCTATGCCTAACCATTAGGCTCGAGTGCCTGGGGTTTTAATCCTGATACGTTTTGCATAATAATCTTGGCTCATCTCTATATATTAAACTTGGTAGTTTGTTGTATACGTTGTAGATCTAAAATTTACTTTAACTTTTGATACAGCCATAGTTGTCACGGACAGGGACAGTGGGAGGTCTAAGGGCTTTGGTTTCGTGACCTTTTCCGATACTGGGGCTGCCTCCACCGCAATAACAGCCATGGATGGAAAAGTGAGTGCTAAATAATTTTAGTAAAGAGATATCTAATACTGATAGTTGTTTTGTTCTGATTTACAACTTTTGCTTGCAGCCGCTTAATGGTCGTAACATACACGTGAGCTTCGCCAATGATAAACCTCGCAATAGTTTTGGAGGCAGAAGTGGTGGTGGGGGTGGATATGGTAATCAAAGATACTAAGGCAGCTTTAGTTAGTTGCAGAATTGCAGATATGAACTGAACTCTTTCCCGTTTTCAGTTTTGTTCTTGTTTCTGATTCTAGTTCCAGAATGTATTTGATAATTATAGTGCATTTCGGTAATTAGCAAGCATTATTAAGCTCAAAAGTGTACAGATATTTGAAACTAAATAATTAGGAGTTGATATTAGAAAACTCCTGCCAGATATTAAAGGTTATTTAGTTTTCTGAGCAGTTCTGCAGATTAAAAATGTGGACAAGTTATAACTCCGGTAAACATCCTATTTATTTTTGTCGCAAGTGATTCTCAATATCGCATATCACTCTTTTATGGCAAGACCGCACAAGCTTTATTGTCTCAGGAGTCCCGATTCCTGCTCCCCTAGGATCTCTAGCTGGCCTAAACCAGCGACATTGTGGTGCCCTGGTTCTTGCTCTCAGTCCAGCAGAAGTAGTTCCATTAACTGTATTCGCGATAACTTTCTGCATAAAGAGAGGATTATTTGAAACAACAGCAGCTGTGAGATGCGCATGCATCCATTGGTAGCTGATAATCTTTGTACTCCAAGACAATCTGAAATGTGTTGCCCCTAGAGAACTAACACTAGTCTAATAGCCAACCCTTGATTAGAGTGTAAATTGTGTGTGTAGTGGGCCGAAACTCCTTATTGGGCTTTAAGTGATCCCTTTTGGGCCTTGTCCTGACAGAATGTTTTGTTATACACTTTTTTCTTGAGCAGCCCATTTCGGATACACGCGGCTGTAAGAAGCTGTATGAGCAGTTTATCAACTTATCACTTATTTTATACTTAATCATTTTAAGTCATAAGTCACTTATTTTAAGATTTTCTAAACGGGCACGATATATGCAGTAGTCGTTGGGCTCTTAATAATTCCTCGAATACTTTATTTTTCTAAAAAAACAAACATAATTTTTTAAAGACAATTTTATCAAATATATTCATGTCTTCAAATTTCTTTTAAAAAATACGGTTAAAGTTGTATATGAGATTGTAAATATTGCATTTTATGTTCCATATAGGATTACAACATATTTTTTTAAAATAAGTTCTGTAAACTGAGTATTTTTGAAAAAACCCTTTTTTTAAATTAAAACCAAACGTCAAAATTGAAAACTATGTCACAATTCTGTCAACATCAACAAAAAAATAATCTAAAACCACAAAAGAAAATGAATTTAAAATACTAAAATTTGATATTTATTTTTTTGATATAAATTGACCTTTACTTCCAATTGTCATGGTTGTGAAATCCTTAATCGATAGTAATCGGTTTAGTTACAGATTATTAATCGGCAAATCCGGGATTAATCGGAACAAAATTGGAAATATTTAAATATTTTAATAATATTTAATATATTTACCTTATTTATTATTAAATATATAATTCAAAAATAATTTATAAATATTAATCGAATTTTAAACATTAAATCAATCAAAAAAATTAATCGGAAATATTATCTCCCATAATTCTTTTTTTTAGAAAATGTAAATTATTTTTCTTTAATAAAAAAATCTAGAACTAGAACTCCACCTAGTTTTAAGGTTGGGGCCGCAAGTACAGATTGTCTTAAACCCTAGTTCCTCTTCTTCAAGCTGTCTTTAAACCCTTTTGTCTTCGTTTCATTTCCAGGTATTATTTATTAATCTCTTTTTATTATAATTGTTTAATTAGTTAATATGTTATGTTTATGTATCTGTTGACTTTTCTATGAAATATGCAAGTTCTTGAAATTATGATTCTTGAAACTAATTGAAACTAATTAAATTCCACGTGGGTTCATGTTATTACATGTTTATATGTACTGCATAGTCTTTTGTATAAGTGTATGAGTGTTGTGATGGTATAGCGAAATGATTTTTCGGGTTTAGTAGTATCTTAAGATTGAGAAATGGTATTTTGAGTGTGGAAATTAGTTGAATAGTAGACAGTGAGATGTTCTGCATTTAGGTGAAAAATGAGCTTGCGCGATCTTAGGGATGAGCATTGTTGTCATGTCACTCGACTATTTGGTTTGAGAAAATTGATTGGAGAGGTCGACTTGGGAATTGGAATTGGAGACTAGTCGGTTGAATACTGCAAAATCCAATCAAAATTTATAATGATTTTTTTAAAAAAATAATCTAAAAACCTACTCAACATCAGCAATAATCAACACGCTAATCTCAATTCAAAATACCTTGTGTGTTTGTGTGTTTGTGTATGTAGGAATAAATTAAAACTGAATCTACATGTAGGATAATCTGTCAGCTAATTTGTGTGTTTACGTGGAAGGAGTAAAAAGATAGGTTTGAAATTAACATTTCTATTTTGTCATGATATACATATTACTGTGAGAATGTTAAACTCTTTAAATTTAAACCAAGATTAATCTATGTTAAATGCCTAAATTCGAAACAAATTTGTTAAAATCACGCTTCTCTATTGCAGAATTCTTATGGTAAAAAAACAGATTAACAGAATTCTTATGACATACCATACACAATACAAAAAAACCATGATCTATATTCTCCAAATTAACTTTTGAATAACTACTAACACTAAAACCTTAAGGTGTTATAGGAAGCCCCAACTTGGATCTAACGTGTTGATTGTTAGAGGTCATAAAATGTTTGGGAAATGGTGTGGCGGATCACGGATGATATGGTACTTAGCAATGTGTGTTTGTAACAACTACACGATAATTAATTATTCATGCTTTGTTGCCGCGTTTCATAGAGGATACTGTTTGGAAACTGTTTTCGAGGATGCTAGGTTTGCTCTTTTGATGTTTATAACTGATGAGGTAAGCAGACCAATTGTAGTGAAGATTAATGTTTTAAAGCAATAGTTGAAATTTTAGAACAATCAACACTTATTGTTGTATTCCTTGGGGATATTTTTTTTTAAAATGATGGTTGTTTGCTTTATCACTGTTTCCCTGGTCATGAACATTTCCTCTGTCGTCAGTATTGACAGTACAACACTACCATGGCATTTTACAATAAAGTTGGAAGTATCATGAGGCAGTCTAGTGGACATATTTCTTCTGTGCCGTCCATGCTGAACGCTATTCGTGCCATGTCGTCCTCAAAGCTCTTCATTGGAGGTATTTGAATGTTAAGTCACTAGGATACTACCAATCGGCATCATTTTTTCATTAATTTTGTTGATTATGTTTTAATTTTTTTAAATTCCTATGTACAGGTCTTTCTTATCATGTCAATGAGGAGTCCTTGAGGGAAGCATTTTCCAGTTTTGGGGATGTTGATGAAGGTGAGTCTTAATATATTTCTTTACACTAAGTGTTTTCGTCTGCTTACGTCTACTAATTACAGGCCTATCCAGATGTTTCAAAATTGTGTATCTTGTTAAGGCTTTTGTTTGGTGTAATGTAATAATTGTATTGTGAATTTGTAATCATCCGTGTTCTCTGATGTTTAAATTGTGTTGCTTTTTGTCTCACTTTTATTTTACCCCTGTGTGCTGTTTTACAACATAGAAAATGCTCCCTCTTATTAGTTCTGTCTGAGTGAAAGCCTTAAGGTGCTATTGCAAGCCTACTCTGTTCTGGAATTAGATATTTATATATACAGGTTGTTGACACATTCTTGATTTCAGTTTACAATTTCAGTTTAAACTTCACGGCTAGATAGAATTCCTTGCATTAAAGTTTTACATTTAGCGGAGCCCTTCGTACTATTCTTGTGATGGGATTATGTTTGATAAAATAATTTTTTTTGTAAAAAGCTGTCTGTTGGATATTTATTTCCAACAATGGAATAATGGAACACAAGGACTACTATTTTATTTGGTGCATGTGAACGGGTCCTCGCGGCTATGCCTAACCACTAGGCCTGACTCCCGAGTGCCTGGGCTTTTCATCTTGATACGTTATGCATTTTACTTCTGGATCATCTCTATATTTTTAACTTGTAGTTTGTTTGTATACATGGTAGATCTAAATTCTACTTTAACTTTTGGTGATTTTGATACAGCCAAAATTATCACGGACAGGGACAGTGGGAGATCTAAGGGCTTTGGTTTTGTGACCTTTTCTGATAGTGAGGCTGCCTCCACAGCAATGACAGCCATGGATGGACAAGTGAGTGCTAAATAATTTTAGTAAACAGATGTCTAATACTAATGGTTTTTTTTGTTCTAATTTACAACTTATGCTTACAGACTCTTAATGGTCGTAATATACACGTGAAGTTCGCCAATGATAAACCTCGCACCAATTTTGCCGACAGAAGTGGCGGTGGGGGTGGGTATGGTAACCCAGGATTCTAAGACAGCTTTAGTTAATTGCAGATATGAAATAAACTCTTTCCCGTTTTCAGTTTTGCTCTTGTTTTCTGATTCTAATTCCAGAATGTATCTGATAAATATAGTGCATTTGATTCAAATATGAGTTCCGTTATTCCAAAAACTTAGATTTGCCTGATTATTTGGTACCAGGTCGTCAACTTATTTGATTAATAAAATGTACTAAATTTTTAAATGTGTAATAAATTGACGTTATTAAATCATTAAATAATTACAAATTACATCTGGATATTGGGTTTTGATGTAACTTTAAATCGATGAGATTCAGTAGCTACGTTTATAGAGGTGGATAGATTTTGCAAGTCTAGTATATAATTAAACAAGTTGCTAGATACAATATTGAAAACAACAAAAGTTCTGATAAAAGACTAATTTTTTTGAATGTTCTGTTACATTTTTATAGACTGTAAGGTGTATAAGCAGTGACATTGCTCTTTCTGAGTTGTTGCAGAGATCATTAGGCTTTTGATGTGAGATCGATTTTGAGGGAGCTATGTCGACATAGAAAATGAAAAAATTGATTTCTGGACCTTTCTTCTGTAGGATTTTTTTCATGAGACTTGTCCTTCTGCAATTGGCATGATCTTGTATGTGATACACTTCTACCACATTTGAGAGAGCCATTACAAGTGCAACTCAATAGGGGCGCCATTGCCAATATCTAGGTGGCATGACACTCTTGGGTGCCGGGAGTTGCAAGAAAGAAAGTATCACTCGCATTTCTGGTTGCAGCTAGAGTTAAACTTCGACTACACAATCCTGATACGTTTATGTTGGGAATTAGCGTAGCTATGGGCTTTTATACGCTTTGGCAGAGCAATTACTTATACTTGTTACATAAAAATTTACGTTGAATAGATTTAGGTAAAGAAACTTAGCGGTCGAGGTTCTTCAGTATGCCAGTACAATCTCTGAAGTGAGGGGGAAGATGCATGCAAAAGATTTATGAAAAGCGACTTAGCCCTTGATTTCACAGCCCAACCTATTTGCATGGTATGGAGTCGGTTTAGGAGAAGCTTCCTGCTGCAATCTGGTGATTCCAGCTACTGCTCAGCTTTTATCAAGTCTTCAGGACTCCTTGGAGGCTCCTACATATAAACAGGAACAAGATTACTACTACATAATATTAGCTGTCGCCCAGCGTACCAGGTTAGTGCTTCATACAATAAGTACTAGTATTACTTACCACTGTTATCTGAAGGGTTTGCAAGTTAGGGAAACTTCTGATGAGCCAGAGCACGTTGGATATATGACACAAATCATGAAATCTAACATGGTCGAGTTTAAGTGTTTTCATCTTCTCCATGATCGTTGGAAGCCTTGCTAGTATAGTTTGTTCTGAATCCAGAAACTAAACACATGACCCGAGATGAGTACGGTTGGATAGCTCAGTGGTTAAGAGCTTATCCTCTGTCATCCCAGGTCTTGGGTTCGACCTTGGCTCACCCCGAGATTTATAACAGATACTCACTTTGTAAGGTTATAAGCCAGATTTGTCAAAAAAAAAACATGACCCGAGATTAAATATGTTACATGTGTTTGTGTTAGAACGTGATAGATAAAAGGAAACTAACTGATTACGATAGAAATTTATGGAATTTTTTTACTTTACCAGGCAGAAGCTACCAAAGCATAAGAGTAGCTCGGTGACGGTGCAAAATACCAATTTTTGGGTGGAATTGCTCAAAATACCTATTTTCAAAATATATGGTTGAAAATACCATTTTGGTTATGTATTTCTTAATTAGGTAAGTGTAATACGCATTTCAGAATTGGATATGTCAAAATTACTAGATACGCATTTACAGTTTGAGATATGTATTTCATAAAAAATACATATCTCATAAAAAATGCGTATTTAATACAAAATATGTATCTAGTAAATACCTATTTTGAGATATTATCATTGAGATATGTATTTCATAAAAAAAATTGAATACCTATTTGAGAAATGCGTATTTAATACAAAATATAATATTCAATTGATAAATGTGTATCCCAAACAATATTTTCAGTCATCCGTTACCAGAATGAATATTTTCAATACCAAAAAAATATGTTATTTTTAACATTCTTTCGGAGTAGCCATCTTGGGAGTAGAGCTAAGGGGTCTTTTTTTTTTATCATAAAGGGCCTCGTACATCTCCAATTTTTCATCTCTTGCAGGGTCGAATTTTTGAGATTTTTTTGTGACGTGTAAATTGGCGACCCAAATGACCAAGTCTGAGCAACATATTAGAGCAAGTGCAATGCAAGAGCCCAAATCCTCTGTCAAAAAGTGAATTTTGTGTGCCACCTAATCAATTGTGGGTCTTTTTAAATAAGTTGGACAATTCTCTCCAATACAAAGCCCAAGTCCAAGTTTTGTGTAGGCTTTTTTTATCCATTTTAATCATAGTATACACAAATGAAGAGGTAAGTTGATAATAAAAGGAAGAGAAAATGTAATTAAGAAATAAAAAAGTAAATCAGCTGCAGAGAGTTGGCTAGCCCAAGTTGCCGGGCCTGACCAAATTTCTACATTCTCTCCAACGCACGTGCTGTGGCCAAGTCTTTTTCTCTCTCTTCCAGGTCAGGTCAGTCAGTTGGGCTCCCATTGCACTTGCTCTTAAAGACAATTGATTGAGTTGAGGTCCAAATAACATGTCAGCTTTAAATCTAGCATGCAAGCACATAGTACGAAAGCCTTCAAACTTTGGGGTGGATCGAGTTAAGTAATTAGTTCATATAAAATTTTTAAGATGGTAGAGAAATGCTCGAAATGAATTTTATGTTATATTTTAACACTCTCCTTCACTCGAAAGCTCATTGTTGAGTTGAAGAGTAGATCACGGGCACTCTTTAGGCATAAATTATCTTCATGTCCATTCTAAATCCATTTTAAGTAACCAGCTCATCTAATACCTTAAGCTATTAGAGTAAGGTCTAACTGAATTTATATTTTAACACTCCCCCTCGAGAGCCCATTTTCTGGCCGAATAGTGCATTAGGGGTGCCCATTTTTTAGGCATAAATTTGCGTTTCGTGACCATCATAAATAAATTGTGTTAATATTGGGGGAGGCAGGGTGTCGAACCTAAGTCCTCTCGATGCCTGAGCTCTAAGTCCTTTTTTTTTGTGTAACCAAGTGTAATTTTGATCTTATGATTAAGAAAATGGATGGATGATGGTTGATTTTGATGTAATCAGCCAATAATGTAAAAAATACATGTTGAGTACGTTACGTGCTATGTAATTATTATGAGTAATGTTTACTCAATTATTATATTGGTTATTGGATAATCATATTATACGAGGACAAAGTTGATGTATCATATTTGTTAATATGATTACTCTCAATATATTGGTGGAAATGACGATGATATATATTGACACTAAAAAAAGAGTGGACAAATTGGAATTTAAGTGACGTTTGATGATTATTTTAAGATGTGTGTTTAATTAAATACGATCAAAAATAATAAATTGGATCTAATAGTTGAAAATGAACCATTGTGTAAGGTCGGAAATAATTATGAGATTGATAATTTCATCAAAGTGAATGAAATACTATTATTATGATAATGCAATTTTTAAACAAGATCAAAATAATTTGATTCGTGAATAAAACTTGTTGAATTCATGGAAAAGAAAAAAAAATGTGGGAGTTGTATGATTTTTCCTAGAAATAATAAATTCACAAGTTATAAGTGAATTTTTGGTTAACATCGTATCCATCATAAAAAAAAGTGAATTGGACTAACATAAAAATTAACATAACATCAAAACATGTAAAAATTGACATATGAATCAGATTTCATTTGAAAGTAACTTAAAATGTTGATATATCAATCAGGTAACATCGCCATTAAGTTGCATAAGTTGTTTAAGTTTAAAATTCACTAAATTGTTTAACTTAAAAAGTGAATTTAAAACTTAAACATATAAAAACACAATCACGTTCCATACAACTGTTAAATTTTGCAGAGATAGACTTTGTGCAAGCTGAAATGAGAAAAAAGTACTTAACTGAAACATGCAACAAGAGAACTAATCACTGACTTTGAATTAATTTATTTTATAATTAAAATTAAAATCTGTTAAGTATTACCGTTTCATTCTCATATAAATATAATAAATTTATTACACATGTCAGGATCAATGCAACAGTAGTAACACAACACACATAAACCTTATCAACATAGAAAAATATTTGATGTTAATTTATGTTTGCAGGTCATCTTTAGACGCATACAGAGAGCTCAAAGTATTCCTGAGATTGAAAATTTCAGTTTTAAGCTTCTTGATTTTATCCTTATAATCTTTCTTCTGTCCGGAAAACCCATTGATAGGATCCACTGTTAGATTTAAACCGACTTCCATCAAATTTCAGCGACATGCAAATTTCTTTTATAAGTTACTACACCTCCTAAGATAACGCAGAATCGCATCGGGAGAAAAAATAGCTTCCAATTGTAAGGATTTTGCAGCGAACCCTGACGGAAAAATGGTTTGAAATTGCAATTAGGATGACATACTTTCCGAAACTTGGAGGCACAAGCTCCACAGTTGACGGATTGTAGCTTGGTAGTAACTTCATTTCCACAAAAATGTATATAAACATTACACAAACAGCGACAACAACGGTCAATACTATAAAAAACACAATTCGGAAAGAGCTGGGCAGATTAACAAAAACTATATCTAGTAATTACTAAGAGAAGCGAATTAAGTTCAGTAATCTTCAATTGCTCAACTTTATATGCACAGTCTGCGATTACACCGAATAAAAACAAATAGATCGCATATAAAATAGTGTTCAGAAACGAGAAAAGATAAAATTAAAAAAAAAAGAAACTACTCAATTCAGTTGGTCAGTCTCAACATTTATTTTATAGAGAGAAATGACAGGTTTGAAATGATGAAAAAGGGGAAAGGATGAGCATATCAACTTGAGATTATCTTACAAGCACATCAACATTATTTATGTTTATGAATGTGCAAATATGTCAGTGACGTAATTCTAGCATGAGAGAAGGAGGGAGAGTAGAGAACATCAATAAATAAATATTATACCTAGATAATAAACCTTGAATAAAATTGATACAAAGCAAGTAACAAAGAAACTCGAATCAGAATAGTTTCAACTAAATAACTTGTACAAACTACATATAAACATAGAACGATTACATACATAATTTCTGTTACTCTTATAATCTCGATATTATTGCACTAAAATGTAAATCAACATCAATGCAAACTCGGATCCAATCGAGAAACAAATAAGCTAAAATCAGAACAATCACAGCTGCAAAATCTCTAATACGTATAGATGTCGAAATCAATACAAACAAACACTTCAATTACACTCAAATTTTATCATCATCATAAGGACAAAAATACACAGCACAAGCGAGTACACACACACACACATATACACACGTTAAATATAATTTACAGAACAAAAGTAGAACATAATCAATACATCCAAACAACAGAGAGAGAGAGAAGTTAGGTATGAAATGCAACACGGGGGGGGGGGGGGGGTGAATACATTTTCTTGATTTTCTTGATTTTTACTATCTTAAAAATCGAGTTATGTTTAGGCTATGGAACTTAAACAACTAGATATTAATTTATAGTGATAAATAACTCAATGTAAAAAACACAAGCAATTATCTAAATCACTTGATTTAAATTAAATCAAATTAGTTGTGCTACAAATCTGTGTTCTTGAATAGTAAGAACTCAACTGCTTCTCTTGAGGGAATATAAGATTTCTAGATCTGTTTTTGTTACTCCCGAACTAAGGACCCGTGACATGTTTTCCAGATCAACATGCACAGTTTACATAACTTGCACTATAATAGAATAACATCTTTTTTAAATTTAATTTATCTTTTTCTATTTCTAGTCCAATATATTTGTGTAGAATCTAATAGGTCTGTGACCCTCCATTGTCCAGTTCATTTTAACCCTTTTATCGTGCACTCTTCAAGTTACATTTGCAGACTTTCAATTTCAGTGATAAAATAGTTTGTCGACTGATAATCTTGAATCTTCAAGTTGGCTATATTCTGTAAATTTGAGATGTTATCGAGACCTTCCTTACTGCGTAAAGATGTCTCATGTCAATAAGAAATCTCTAGAAAGAGGAGAGAAAAGGGAATGATTTGAGAAAGCAGTAGCCGGCTCTGCTATGTTCCCTTACAAGTTACAAGTTACAAATAGTAGGCATAGAGTACGAAAGTTCAACCTTCCCTATTTTTTTCTTTACTTTTTTGTATAAAAAGTAGCTTTTATTTGTTGTTATGTGTTATTTGATACTGGTTCGACTCATTCTGTTGTATCCTTATCATTTGTTCGTTATCTTGGAGCCGAATCCATTCGATTTCTAAAAAAGATTACTGTACAAGCTTCTTCCAAAGCATACGGCTTATAAAAAAAGAAAGAGGATTGGAATCTGCACATTGATTCTTTTTTTTTTTGTGTTCTCGCATCGCTTTTTGCCCTTTCCGCCCTCCGTCCTAACCCCCCTCACAGCTGCCTATTCTGTAACAAGAGCATTCGATGCATTTTCCCCCGGAAGCACATACTATAATAAGAGGGAGAAATTTGTTAGTAGCGTACTCAATCAAACGGGTTATTTTCTTCCTCTATTCATACAAGAATAGAAATATATAAAGATATTAAAAATGGATTTCAATAGAAATATATTGATATTTTCAGTTCATAACATGCAGTTTTGACTTGACGACATCTCCACTTCTCTACATGCGGTTTTGACTTGTCGACATCTCTACTCCTTTTCATGTAGTTTTGACTTTTCGACATCTCCACTTCTCTACATACAGTTTTGACTTATCGACATCTCCACTTTTCTACATGCAGTTTTGACTTGTCGACACCTCCACTTATATACATACAGTTTTGAATTGTCGATATCTTTACATGCCTGAGACTTCTCTACAAGTAAAATGACATCTCTATAAGTATAATTACTTCTCTATAAGTATAATGACATCTCTACAAGTAGAGTGACTTCTCTACAAGTTATTCTTACTTCTCGATAGGCATCTATGTACATCTTGATCTGTGACTTGTCGATATGTGACTTAAAACTTTTTCCCAAAAATAACATTATTTAATTATGAGTTTCTACACTTCTTTCTGAGGCATGATCGAGTTTGATCTTCTATCAGAGTTTATTCATTAGCTTGATGGTTGTTCATAGAAAAATCTCCTAGTCAAATCACCTTAGCATTTTTACAGACTCAAGAAATACCATTACAAAATACAAAATGATTATCATACAACTAAATTTTAAAGTTATCAAAGTGACTTAGTCTTGTTATGTAGAGGCATGTCTTGCACAACAATTGTAATATACGTGAAATTTAATAATAATAATAATAATAATAATAATAAAAGTGAAGAATTTGATTTAATTTAGAATAAGAGTTATACAAGAATTTGTTTTGATTTGGTAATTAGATTAGAAAAAGGAGTTATAAAAATTATATTTAATTGACACGACTCTGGAAAAAACACCAACGTTTTATTAAAAACCCTAAATACTAGTGCCTATTATCGAGTCAATAAGTGCACATAGGACATGGTAAGAAAGAGAAGTAGAGACCGGAGAGATTGTGTTTTCAGGGTCGATTCCCAAACGTAAAAAGTATTTTTTTAATTGTTTTGTGGTGTTGTGTAGTACACTACAACCAATTTTGTAATAGCATGTACCTGTTTTACTTATACTTCGTTTACATGCGCACACGGGTGAGTTAAAGTTGGTAACTACTAACTTGTATTAAGTACTTGTATTAAGTACTCGTTTCAAAAATCTTAAAATAAGTAATTTATAATTTAAAATGAATAAGGGACTTATAAGTGATAAGTATGTGGATACTTATAAGTTAAATACGTGTTTGGTTAAATATCAGAATATTTTTTACTTAACTGAGCTAAAATAAATAAATTTTAAATATAATTATCTTAATTCGTAAATTTTAAATTAGAAAGACAAGTAAAAATAAAAATTTTAAAATAAAAATTAATAAAAAAGCAAAAAATCAAAATAAGTTGAAAAAAGTACGTCGTTGCTAACATTCAACTTTTCAGCTTATAAGTTGTAAATTCGACTTATAAGCTGGGTCGACAAACAATCGTCGATAAGTATTTATTGACTTATAAGGAAATAAGTAACTTTTTTTTGGTAGCCAAACATGCCCTAATTGAATGTGTTATGAACATCATGTGTATGGGTCTGACACTCGATTTTTAGTTTGTATATGAAGCCACACAAATCTATGACTTGTATGTTAGCTTTCTTATATTATATTCATAATTTTGGTTCTCGATTTGCTTGAGTTCATAAATGAAATTAGTAATTTTATTTGTAATTAATTACATTATAGCATGCTTAGCATTTATTATTATTTATATCATTAATTAAATTATGATTATGATGCTATTAATTATTTTTTTATGTGTATTAATTGTCATTAAATCTTTTTAGTCCATGTATGTACTACTCCATCCATCTCATATTATGTGTCTTCTTTGGATTTGTGTCGGTCAAATTGACTTAAGTTTGACTGAAATTTATTAATAATTTATAATTTAATAAAATAAAAAAATTACATCACCGGAAAGTAGATTTAATCTACTTTAATCTATAATTTTTAGTTTTTTGAAATAATATACGAGTAATGTTTAATCTTTAGTCAAAAGTTGGTAAATTTGACTTCTATAAAAGGAAATGTGGCACATAATATGAGATGGAGGGAGTAATTTATATTTGTATTAGTTCTGCAATTAGTTAATTATACGTACAATGAATTAAGTAGTAAATCATGTTAACTAGTGTAAAGCTAAGCATATATATATTATTTATATATTTAGCTACATGTGCAAATTTTGTTGCAGCTTAAAGACATAGTAATGATATGTTTTTTTACTTGTAGGGTCAAAATCAGTACTCTAACTTGTACTTGGGAGCTGTGAAATTATAGATTTATTTAAACTTTATTTTGTCTAATTATCGATTAATTTAGAGTTACATGTTAAGTCTTAATAGATTTAAAAGATTAACAATATAAATTTCCAACTGAAATGTACACTCTAAGTTAGTATTGTAATGTCACATCGTGTATGGTGGAAACGAATGACCAGGTAATAATACATTTTAATTTTGTATTTATATCGGGGGTCGGGAATTAAGCGGAGCGTTTACGGATTTCTTTAGTATTAGAGTTTGCGAGTTTCGAGGTACGGATTCCGTCATTTTTTAATTCAGCGCTACTGCTCTTGTCTATTATATTTATTTGATTCGTTCTATTCTACTCTTTGTTTATTCCGTTAATATTTTCTCTGACCGTTTTAATTTCCGATTTTTTTTTTAAAATCAATTTTGAAAACTTTAGATATCTGTTTATGCGATTTTCAAAATATTATTTACGACACCTTCCTGCTTTGGAAATTTGTATCATTTGTCTCAAGTGATTTTTAAATTTTGCGAGAATATTTTTATTTGAACCCTCAGAGATATAGGGTATACCGAGTTAAACAGCTGTAGGGGTACTACAACCGTGTCATTACGGCACCAGTGACACGACATTGTCGTGACATTGTGATTGGTCACGACGTATCCTTCTGTTAGCTCTTGGGAAGAGCTTTTGGTCATTTGATATTTGTTCAGGATACGTGGATGCACCCAGAGTTTGATTTGTGATTTGATTTAGGGTGACGTTATATATGCCCTACACGTCAGTCGTTCTGTTGCACGCATTAGGTACCCTATGATATGTGTATTTGTATTTGTTCTGATCTCGGTATGAAATATCATAACCCCTTGTTGCTTCATCCTTACTTATTTTTAAAATTGTTATTTTATTATAAGTTGCAGTTTATTTATTTCTGATCTCTTGTTTTATAAATTGCATTCCAAATCCGTACTTGGCGTTTGACTCATGCCGTATTCTTATTCTGGCAGGTGCTTAGGGGGATCTGTGACTATGTGATGGAGAGCTTCCCTTTATTTCGTTCTTAGGATTTTAGACTTCTATTATTATTTAGACTTAATTATTATTAGAGATTTTCGAATTTATATTACTGGTTTAAAATGTTCAGAGATTTAATTTATTACTTTGGAGATCTTTAGCCTGTTTAATTTTTATTTAGAAAATATGTTAGCGCTCTGTTTGCAGGTTTTTGAAATTTTAAGTAATATCTCCCTTCTATTTTAAGAACGGGGTGTTACAACAATCTCCCCCAATTTGTGAGAAGATTACTTATCACAAATTCAGGCCTTATAACAAGACTAACCGCAAGCTAAAATTTAAAAACTAACAGATTGACAAAGTACAAGCTTTTATACATGAGAGTCGACTTGCAGTTACATTGAGAATTGAATTTACAGAATCAACTAAACTTTTCAAATCCTGGTTGCTCTCTAATCAAATCCTTGAGTTTGACAAGACACTCAAGTTTTTCAATTATCTCAATCCCCCTTAGAGCTTCCACCAGCTTCAGTCATTCATTCACTGAGTAACTATCAAGATATTTTATCCTGTACCTTGAGAATCTGTGAGTCTTGATATTCAGAAATACACCATATGGAGAAACTCTATTCAACCATTTTGCTTTGAGTTTATTTGACCTTTTTTCAAACATCTCTATCTCTTTAGCCTTTTTGATGGCATTTTCTTCTTTCTCAGCCTTCTCCCTTGCATATGTCTTTCATCTCTTTCCCTCAACCTTCTAGCCAGTTCAACCTTCCTCATCTTTGTAAAAGCATCCTTCTCACTCATCAAACTAATTACTCTTTCAAGTTCTAATGTTGAGTAATTTTCAATTACTTATTTTTTAAGTAAGTTGAATGTGTCATCTTTAAAATAAATTTGCACCTCTATCAGAGTTCCCACACATACTTTGACTATTTCTTCAGCTAGTCGATTGTTGTAGTCATCGTCTGATATTTCTTCTGAAATTGGTAGAAAATCTTCTTGATTAAAGCAGTCCCATAAAACACCTATTTCAACTTTAATTTTCTTTGATTTTCTCCCAGTAGACTTGAAATGAGTTTTGGTTGGAGGTTTGAGTGATGGAGGTTTGATCAGTTTCTTCGAGGAGGTTTGGTTGGCTAAGATAGGTATTTTAAGTAGAGAGTTGGCTATCAGTTTGTAAAGGTACTTGGGCTTGGAGGTTTGGATGATTTGAGTGTTGTTTTGCTAGGGTTTTGGATTGAGGTTTGCAGAGTTATGGATTTTTGGCTTAGATGTGTTTTCTTGCTATCTTTACCATCTCCTCCACCCTTCTTCTCACTGTCTTCATTTTCCCCTTTCTTATTCTCATCTTTTTGACTACCACTGCTTTTTCTAAATTGACTTGTATTTGAGCCAAAAGATTTGTGTTCATCTTTCTTTCGCTCATCATCATCCAATTCATCATCTTTTTCATTTATCAATTTTTTTGGTAGCATGGCATCAATATTTCTCAAGTATCTTGCAAAGATTATGATCATCTCAAGGTCCCCATCAGTCTTGATCTTCTTGGTCTTCAGTTCAGACTCAATTATCATCATAGTCTTCTTATTATTCATGACACAATGCTTTGGAATTAGAAAGTGTCTGCACTTCATGTTAGTTGGACAGATGTAGGCCATTCCCTTGCTAAGTTTAAGTTATGCCTCAGGAAAAGCTCCTTGTTGGCCTGCTTTGAATTTCCTAAGCAATTGAGTGTCCTCATTAATCATCAATTTGACTTTATTTATAAAGATGTCCCGTTATGATGCTCTCCTAGATTTGAGAAATGCTAGTGAGACTTGCATGCATCTGTCAACTCCAGAATCATTGATATTGACTACCACTCTTTTTTCCTTCAGCATTTTTCTGGTGAGTAGTACCACTCTCAAGAAGTTCACATTATTTTTTTATAACTTTCTTCTAAGTGTGATGGTTTAGATTCACTGATACTCTCAGACCTTCTAGATAGTCACTATACTCTTTGTCATGGCAAATGCCTTTAGCTCCCATCCTGAATCTCTCCTCTATTCCAACATCTTCATTTTGACTTGTAATTTTTAGCTTGGACTCCATCACCCCCTTAGTCTTGGTAGCAGGAAACTTCCTGGGGGATATGTGCCCTAACAACCTTTGGTGTTTCTTGGAGAGGAACTTTGAGTGCACCCATGATAACTCCTAAAGATACACTTGTCTGCATATGAAAATAATTTTGGGAGTCTATCAAAGACTTGATATTATTTTGTTGACTGTGAACCAATGATGTGAGTTGATTGAGTTGAGAGTCAAGAGCAATATTGGAGTTTTTGAGCTTAGTCACTTGATTTTGAAGATCATTGATTTGTGTAGAGGAAGAAGTAGAAGGTGCACTGGCAGAAATTGTAGTTCCAATTGTGTCTTGCACAACTCTCCTGATTTCTTCCATCATCAAGGCTAAAGGCTCATATCTGGCCTTGTGGAGTTGATCCAGTTTGACCTTGGAGTCATTATTCTGAGTGATTTATTGTGGATCATATTATGAAGAGCAAGACATAAGTCCCTGAGCTTCTTGATATTTTCTTCTACAATTGAGATATTTAGAGTTACAAGTTTATCAGAAAACTTGATGAATTTGGTTTTGATTTCTTTAAGACTAGGCATGAGTTCATCAATTTTCCGATCAACTAATTTCTAGACTTCATCTTGATGACCATCCATATTTTGTTCTAGAGATTTTCCAATCTAATTGAAACTTTGAGCTGAGCCTTGTAGACATTTGTAATGGCATCTTATACCTCTTATGGAGTGAGTACTATGACATTGTTGCTCATATTGGTGATGTACTCCTCTCTAAACCTTGAAAGAGTTTCCTCCATGTCAAATATAAATTTCATGGAGAGCCAAGAATCAACATTTTCAGCTCTGTCACCCTCGTCTACTATTTTAGTCCGTTGATCTTGTAGTTTAGTATAATGGGTTGATAGTCTTGATTAGACATATCTGATGTGAGAAATTTTTGTGCTATATTGAAAAAGCCTTCTATATGATCCACAAGCATAACATCTAAAGTCTGTGGTTGAGCTTGTGTATCTTGAAGCCATTGAGCCAGGAGGTGTGCATGAGGCTGTGTAGATGTGAATGGTAGGTTTGTGTCTGGTTGGATGGTGGTTGAGGTGAATGGGATGGTGTGGACTGGAGTACCTGTGATTGGAATCACAGTTAAACTCACAGTTGAAATTGTGATTTTGACAGTATGTTATTCACTTGGTGAGTGAACCTCCATTTGAATTGAAGGGGAGTTGACCAAGTTACTGTCATGTATCATGACCTCAAACCTTTGTTTTCTTGCAAAGAACTGGCACTTGAATGTGATATTGTACTTTCCTCCCGAGTAAGTGGATCATTGGCAATTGGACTTATAGCTTTAATTGTGAAAGCAATTTCAGCT
This sequence comes from Apium graveolens, assembly GCF_009905375.1. Taxonomy (NCBI): domain Eukaryota; kingdom Viridiplantae; phylum Streptophyta; class Magnoliopsida; order Apiales; family Apiaceae; genus Apium; species Apium graveolens. The sequence continues at coordinate 264,311,691 of NC_133654.1, read as the reverse complement.
AGGATTTTGAGGGGAGTTGTTTCTTCAAGAGAAACCTCCAATGTAATTGGAGAGGATTTGAGTAGCTCCCCCTCAAGAGTACTACCTTCAAACCTTTGAGCCTGTGAAGGCTTTTATGCACATGAAGGTGCATTTGGTTGCACAGGGTCTTCAGTAAAAATTGATGAAACCCTGTGTTTATGATGGTGTCATCAAGGTCTACCTCAATATGTAACCTCTCACCATCCAAATGTCAGTTCTGAGTGGTGATCACAGTTTCAAGAACTGTGTCACTTGATTTTGACATAACTTGAGAGGTGGATTCAAGCTCTTCATTATATGTAGGAAAAATTATAGATATGAGATTTGATATTTCAAAAAGTGAGTGTTGGCAACTCCCTCTGAGTAGAAGATGGAGTTTCAATAGATGTGCCCTCAATGTGTGTGCCAGCCACTTGACTTCTTTCACCCTCTTGAGAGTGCTCAAGAGGAGGTGCAGACTCATTATATGGTGCATTTGGGAGAATGATGTGTTCAATAGTCTGCATCTTGTTGATAAGATACATAGGTGATTAATTGAGTACTCAACTTTATATTTTTCTTCTTCTTTGGTTTCTTGACCAAGGGTGACACATTTTCACTAGGTTCCTCTCCACTCTCATTTACTACAGCAAGTTTAATCTGCTTTCTCTTCTTTTTACTAACTATATCCTTTTGAGAGGATGAAGCAATTGGTTTACTACTGTCTAGAGGTTGTAAATGGTTATAGTTGTGATAAGCTCCTGTGAGTGTTTCTGTATTTGGAATAATGTATGACCGGGAGCCATAGCTGAACTAGAACTTGAAGTGCTTCTCATATCAGGCATTGGGCAAGAGTAAGTCTTGAATTTTTCCAACATAAAGTTGGTGATATTTAGACTTACTTTTACCTGATATTTAGTATTCAATTGTCCAAATAGGATTTTGGACACTGACTTACATTTGCCTATTTGACTGGCATTTATCCATGTAGTTAAATGTATATCATTCACTTTATAGTTTAAAGTTGACATAATAAACCTAGAAAAAAAGATTTCTTTACCTCTACTTATCAAAGAAAGTGTGAGCCTTGTGCCAAGGTCTCCTAGGATGAGACTTCCCATATCAATGTGCTTGTCATATGCATAGAATAGATAATTATCTGCACCATATTTGAGATATTATCAAATCATGTCTTCCTACAAGTGAAGGCTCTAATGATTGTGTCAAACACAAATGACCACTCCTTCTTTAAGTGCTTCTTGTTGAGCCTGGCCAAATCAATTTTGTCTGCATAATTGATGAAGTCCATGAATTCTAAGATTTCTTCAGAGCTAGGAGTTGCTCCCATCTTCTTTGTGAGAATGCCCAGTGCTTTATTCAAGTCAAGAGCATTGAATTCTACATCTACCCCTTTGATGCTACATTTTACCACCATTCTCATCACTTGGTTGTCAGCTTCACGAGTGCTAATCACAACATTGTTCTATAATTCATTTAGAACGTCCAAGTACAACACAGAGTTTGTTGTTAGTGCTCCTGCAAGGTAAGAATCAGCCACGGACTTCACAAAGCACTTGAAATTGTCAGGTGCCTGTGATGGATCAACAAAAGCTAAAAAGTTGGTTTCATCCTTGGGATGGTTGCTCTGACAGAGTTTGTGTTAGATGTCATAGATAGTGTTTTGAATTTTAGTGGGTAGATTTTTTGAGAGAGAAAGCATGAAAAGTTTGAGAATGGTGAAAAATCGCAAGAACTAGGTCAATTGAGAGCTCGAACGCGTTAAAAGGGGTTATGTCGAGATGTTTGGGTATTTATAGTGTAGAGAAGTGACTTAACGATAAGAGAAAAATGAACGATTGAAAAGCTATGTAGAGAAGTCACGTGACTTGTAGAGAACTCATTTCAAGATGTCATTTTCTTGATTCTTATCGAGAACTAGATAGTGACATATCGATATGTTGTACAAATACTCAGTTTGTCCTTTGGGACTGATTATTTCTAATTTATATTGAAAATTAAACATAAAATTAGATTTAATTTTATATCAAAAGTATTTTACTGAAATAATTTATTGAACTAAATTATTCTAATTTTGAGTTATCGAGAAGTCTAAAATTGAATTGTAGAGAAACCCATACCGATAAATATATCGAGATCTCTACATAGCTTATCGAGAAGTCATGAAAAGACTTATCGAGAACTTAGTACTCTACCTACTCTTGTTTCAATTTGATTCTGTCTTATATCAGTTTCACATATCAACAATGTGAATTAATATTGGGACGTTTTATCTTAGAATTAGAAAAATTCCAAGTTAGATTTACTTTTCAGAAATAAATATACAGAGAATTCTGAAATATTTATAAATCATATTCTAGTTAATTTCTAATTAAATTAAATTAATTTTGATTCATTAAGAAAGAATCTGCTGCAACTGCTTATCTGAGTTCTTGCCTTAGGATGCAGAATTTAGCATACTGATTTCACTTACAAGCCTTGTGAAGGTTGCTTCATCCAAAAATTTAGTAAAAATGTCAGCTAACTATTTTCTGTTGGAACAAAAATAAGCTCAATAGTAATATTTGCAACATGTTCTCTAAAAAATTGTAGAGCAACAGAATTTCACAAGGTACTATTGAGCTTGTTTTTGTAAGAGAACATGTTGCTAATGGTACTATTAAGTTTGTTTTTGTTCCAACAGGAAAATAGTTAGCTGATATTTTCACTAAACCTTTGGATGAAGCAACCTTCACTAGACTCGTAAGTGAAATTGGTATATTAAAATTTTCATCCTAAAGGTAAGAACTCAGCTAACATGTTGCAGTAGATTAATTCCTGATAAATCAAAATAAATTTGATTTAAATAGGAATTAACTGCAATATGATCTATAAATATTTCAGATTCTATGCATATTTATTCTTCAAAATAAATTAACTTGAAAATTTTCTAATTCTAAGAAAAATTGTCCAAATCTTAGTTCACACTTTTAATATGTGAAATTAATTTAAGACATATTTAAGAAAGTTCAAAAGTATGTAGAGAACTGAGTTCTCGATAAGTCTAATTGACTTTTCGATAAGTCCATTCAATGATTTCTTGACATACATCTCGGTAAGTCCTTTTATGACTTCTCGACAAGTGTTATAGAGATTTCAATATATTATCAATATGGAGTTCTCTACAGTTCAAATTTTAGACTTCTCGACAACTCAGAACTGAAATAATTTAATTCAATAAATTATTTCAGCAAAATACTTTTGATATAAAATCTATTTTAATATTATGTTGATTTTTTCAATATAAATTAGAATAATTTAGGCCAAAAGGACAAACTAGGTATTTATACAACATCACGATAAGTCACTATCTAGTTCTCCATAAGAGTCAGGAAAATGACATCTCGACATGAGTTCTCTTTAAGTCATGTGATTTCTCTACAAGCAATTTTCAATTATTCATCCTTCTCTTGTCGATAAATCACATCTCTACCCTATAAATACCCTTACATCTCGACACAACCCCTCTTTATGCTTTTGAGATCTCAATCGACCTAGTTTCTGCGGTTTTTCACTATTCTCAAATATTTCAAGCGTTTTATCTCTAAAAAAACTTACCCACTAGAACCTAATCTCTCAAATTGCTGCTAACAACGTAAGGGTTGTTATTCTCAAGGATGGAACCAACTTTCTTGCCTTTGTTGATCCAACTCAGGCACCAGACAATTTTCAAATGTTTTGTGAAATTCATCTCTGATTCATATCTCTCAGGTGCCCTAACTATCAATTGAATGCTCTACTAGATGTTCTCAATGATTTCTGGAACACTGCAGTTGTTAACACCAGCATACATGACAATCAAATAGTTTCCATGGTGATCAACTGCACAATAAAGAGTACAAGTGTTGAGTTCAATGCAGATGACATAAATAAGACCTTGGGTATCTCTACTGACAACATGGTTGAGGCTCCTACCACTTAAGGTCGTTGTAAATCAATTATGAGATTTTTGTAATTAATGCTAATTTATAACTTTTTAGTATAAATAGACCCCTAGCCTCATTGTATTAACACATCTCACATCTCAAACATCTTTTCTAGGGTTTTCTTTTCCATTTATAAATACTATTTTATTATTCAATAAAAGTTTCAAGTTCGTCGTCTCGATTCTTGGTATGAATTTTAATTTAATAATACCATGACAATTTCGATGATGTTCAAGTAAGCCCTTTCTAAGGGGCGGATGTAGTTGGCTAATTAAAAGACCCAGTGTCATGGTGTTGTATTTTATGGTATCATATTGATCTTGTTATTAATTTTCAATATCATATCTATGTGAGTATTTTCATGCGAGCCACAAAAGTAGAGTTGGGAGTACGCATCGTTAGGATCCATATGATTTTGAGAATTAACTTTATTTGATGAGATTGATGTAAGTAATATTTACGACTTTGAAATTATATTTGATTCTAAACATTGGTTGTCTTTATTTCGAATGCTTACGTGATTAATTGTTAGTGAAGATTAATATATATATATATATATATATATATATTGCACCATGATTATTGTATTTAGTCGATGAAATCCGTTTTAAGATCTTTAAAAGTGATATCCTAAGTGCTAGTATATAATTGTTTTGTTAGTTTTATAAATTAAAAACTTGATTCGCATTTTCTGTGGTTCGGTCCGTAATTGCCCTCGTACTCACCCGTATACTTGCGAATTTATTAGTTCGGATTTTTTCCCAACATCTAGTAAAAATTTTAGAGTAAAACTCAAAACTCATAATATCACGACAGTAAGAAATTATAAGGAATAGGTAAGTGGTTCAGTTCTCGCACTAAAACAAATTTTTCTCATTTTATATATATGATAATGAGATGGTTCTTTGGTAATGTCTATATATAATGAACATAAATACAATATTACGACAATTAATTAGCAGTTTTTGTGTCTTTACGAGACACGCGCCTGTTTATATATTGAAACAATTTCTGTACAAATTTGTGTATATATCAAAATGAATTTGTAGGTAAAAGCATTTTAAAAAAAAAATCATTTTTGCCCGAATTACCCTTTTCAGATTTTCCTAATCTGCACGTACCATCATAGACTTTAGTGTCAAACCTTCCTTACATTCTTTGATTCTTCATCCAAATCAACACACTAAACAGAAGAAAGCACACACTTACTGATCGCAATTTAACCTAGCTAGCTTGTTTGTTTATTTTTCCCGTCTCCCAAAATTTTATATTTGTCGAATTCCCGTATTTCCACACTACGCACTCGTACTCCCGCATCCGTGTCCTTACTTTCTAGGCCCGAATCCTTTTTAGATTGTTTTAATCTGCTCGCACCATCATATACATTAGTAACCTTCCTCACATTTTTTGATTCTTTATCCAAATCAACACACTAAACAGAAGAAAGCACACACTTACTGATCGCAATTTAACCTAGCTAGCTTGTTTGTTTGGCTACACAGGTTACATAATCCATACCCTCCCCTAATAAATCATATATTGAACATGGATGAGTTGCTGTTGTTTTTTGCTGTTTTAATTGCAGATGGCTCATACTAAGCAAACGGCTCGTAAGTGTAATGGAGGAAAGATCCCAAGGAAACAATTAGCCTACGAGTAAAATTTTATAAATGTGCAACTGATACACTACAGATATCATGATTATTTGAATATTTTCTTCATCTTCATGGCAGGCTGCTCGTAAATCTGCTCCCATGATCAGTAGAGTTAAGAAGCCACGTAGATATCGTCCTGAAATTGTTGCCCTTCGGTATTATATTCATTGAAAATATGTTAGGACTGCAATTATAGTATTGTTTATAATTATTTCATGGATTTAAAAAAATTGTATTTTGTGCAATGAAATCCCTAAGTATCAAAAGAGTACCGAGCTTTTGATCAGGAAACTTTCATTCCAGAGGCTTGTACGTGAAATTGCTCAAGACTTCAAGGTACAGTTACCTAGTCTATCATTTGTTCGAAGATACGAACTTGTGTGCAATTCATGCTAAGAGCAACTCCAACAAGTTCTTAATTTTTTGTTGGAGTTTATTTTTGTTGCGTCATTCTCAAATTTTAACTTGCACACTGATTTGCGTTTCCAGAGCCATGCTGTCCTTGATCTACAGGAGGCAGCTGAGGCATACCTAGTCAATCTGTTCGAAGATACTAACTTGTGTGCAATCATGTCTAAGGACATTCAGCTGGCTAGGAGGATCCGTGGGGAGCGTGCTTAAGTTGTTTTTTCCTGCTCTAGTACTGCTTAATTTCCTAGATGTTAAAGACATAAATATATCAGGATTAAAAATATATAGAGATCGACTATGTGAGGCTCAAGAAGTATTCTAATTGATGACAGATAGATTCTATCTTGCAAACTCTTTATATTTGTTGGATATATATTCCTGTCAACGTGTAAACCAATATAGGTTTTCAAATATCGGCAACATCATGACTAAAGCTATTCGAGCTATGTAGTCACTTTTGTCAAACTAGCAAACTGGATTCGATATTTATCAAAAACAATTTGTTTTACATAAATTTGGTAAAAGAAAAAAACAATTCTTCAAAATTGAGAATAACTTGAAATACACATATTATAGATTTAGTTCTAATCGGATATTGTAAACCAATCTTTTCCAAATTTGAGTGTAAATCAAATATAGTTTTGTAATAGTATCAAATTTCTTCTAGTTTTCCTAATTGGATTCGAATTCAACATTCCCTTGACGGCTTCATGACACCTATATATATGGGTGCAGGGTAAACACTGATAACTCCTGGTGGCGGGGCTGCTCCTTCGACGCCGTCCTGGATCCTCCTCCGCTGTGGAGGTGTTGCTGTGGTTGGGTTCCTACAAAACAACACCGGAAGGGGGGTTGGAGTCCCGCGGCGCCTCCGGCGTGAGAGTAAGAACTAACCTTTTGGGAAGATGGACATGAATATGAATATAAGGTTGTTGTGTGTGTGTATGAGTGTGAAAGAATGATTAACCCCAAAACCTCACCTTCTTGGGCTATTTATAGCCCAAGGATAGGGTTTTGGGGTTGGTACCTTTGAATCGTAGCCATTGGTTCTGGGAGCGGAGGACACCTGGCGGGAGTGGATGCTTTACACGTGTCAGTGCGGGACTGGCCGAGGAATGTTCTGAGTATCCTCTGACACGTGCCATGATTATTCCCATGATTGATGCGTGACAATTACTCCCATCATGTGCTTGGGCCAGCGTCTCACGTGCTGGGATTACTCAAGGTTGGGGTTGCGGGACTGGATAGTGTTAGGACTAGACTGAGTTGGGAGGCCAGGACTAGTCCTCCCAAGAGCTGTATGGAGTTAGGAGTCTGGGGCCAGTCCTTCTAGGAGCTGTATGGAGTTAGGAGTCTAGGACTAGTCCTCCCAGCAGCTGTATGGAATTAGGAGTCTAGGACTAGTCCTTCCAGGAGTTGTATGTAGTTAGGAGCCTAGTCCTTCCGGGAGCTGCGTGTAGTTAGGAGCCTAGGAGTAGTCCTCCCAGGAGCTATGTGGAGTTAGGAGCCTAGGAGTAGCCCTCCCAGGAGCTACATGGAGTTTGGAGCTTAGGAGTAGTCCTCCTAGGAGCTGTATAGAGTTAAAAGCCTAGGAGTAGTCCTCCCAGGAGCTATATGTACTATCATGTGCCCCCCACTCCCTTATGCAAATTTTCTGGATGGGGGAGTGAATGTGACGACCTCAATCTCGGAGTTAGGAAATGAGGACTCACACACCTCTAATCTACTAATTAAATATGCATAAACCCCGATTAACTACTAACAGGATCAACAGGATAAAGTATGAGACAAGATTACAACTACCAATCACATAATATAACTTACAAACCCAAAATATTATTAAATAATCAATATCGATTCCGGCTGGGAACCGACAGATAACCCATTGTATCTTTAAACACCTCTTACTAGGCGCGAGCTCACTCATAACCTGTACTACCTGCTCTGGCAACTGGAAGCCCTCAACACGGTAGGGACCACCAGGTACGCTCTTACGAGCAGTGCGCCTAAGCCTGGCCATCTTCTTGCTTAACTGCCATGGTTAGATTAAGACAAAACAATGAGTATAAAACTCAGCAAGTAACTAAATAGCAGTTCTACAATAACAATTCTCAATATGCTTTGAACAAACTAGGGCATTCTGTTTTAGCTAAACTAGGTGGCAGATTTCCGTATATTCATTTTGCTTTCTTTGAGATAAGGAAAGGTATCCGGAGAATAGTTGGGCTTTCAAGAAACAAGGCTCGAAACAGGATGAAAGCCGACATTCAACACAAATCATTATAGGATCAAAATAGATCTTTCGGTAGAGGAAAGCAACAGTATTTCAAGATATAGAATCATTCATATGATCAACAATTTCAGGAATCAGGGTTCTGAGCCTTAAGCTCCATAATAACATAATCAACTCTTTTCAAAACAGTATAAACCATTTTCATTTCCAAAAATCAATTTACTGAATAAAAGTTTCAGTTCTCTTTTTAAATAATCATTTAGAACCCTTGATTGGATCACTTATCTTTCCATTTCATTATATACGAGTGATCAGCCCGTATCGACCTCCATTCCGGTCTTTAAGGTACCATTCGGCATAATTTCAGCCTTAAATTGGACTAGTCCCACTAGCCTCTTACCATGACTGGACTAGTCCCACTAGCCTCTTACGTCTCAATCCAATCCATCAGGAATTCATTCGGAAAACCTTGAGTTGGAAAAATAAATAGGTTTTCTAAAATTCATTTTATCATTACCAAGCCTTTGAAATCATTCGGACTTTTTCAAGTCGAAACTCATTCTTAATTCAGATTTTAAAGAAACAAAGTTCAGGGAGTGAATCAAAGATACGCAAGGAACAATTCTCAAGGATTCTGCATCAAAGATAATAAGGTACTAAATTTGAAGGATCAGTAATAACTTAGGGATCATTAGGGCGATCAAGAGAAACGGGGTATCATTAACAGAGTTATCCAAGATAATTAAAGGTTCAATATGATTCATGGCATTATAGGAAACTGGAACAGAAAGGAAGATTATCAAAGGGTGAAATCAATAGGATTATCAATAACAGGTTATCAAGAACAAGGGTACTTCAAATCAATATCAGGGTTTCATAAAGCAAGGGTTTCATACTTTAACAGTTCAATACTCTACATGGTATGAACAACATTTCCTTTATAATCATTTACACAAGTAATCAGAGTTACTTTCCTGAAATTGCTTTCCTGAGGGTTGAACTACTGCCACCTAGTATACTTTTCCCTTTCCTAGCCCGAATGCCCTCACACTCCGAATCTACAATAAAACCAGAAATCTTAATTAGATTCCCAACTCTCGTTCCCGGAACGATCACTCTATACGATAACTCGATTATATTCTTGACTCGAGCATACGAATATAGCTTATACAAATAAGCACACAGCACATAACACATAGCACAATCCTTTCTCATAGTTTTTATATCCTTATATTCCTAGCAATCAAAGCATACTCGCTTGATCTAGGCTATTTCTCAAATCACACTATCACGACTCTTTTACGAGTACTAGACCCATTTACAACCAAACATTTACGTGCATACTATCACTTATATCAATCGAATTCATTCCCTTTTCTTTTATTCCTTAAATTCGAACCACATAATACAATCGACTAAACAACCCATAGATATTCACATATACGCATCCAATCATTTCATATTTGATTATCAAAAACCAAGTTTTGACCTTAAGTTCATATGGCCTATTCGGCCTAATTGCAAATACTACCATAAAATCAATCAAATACTCACTTTAATTCACATAAACACGTATCTCAATTAACAACCTTTAAAGAACCACTCTCCTTTCTTTTAATCATAGAAATCCGAACCATAATCATACATATACAATCAAATTTCTCAAAAATTACACCATACAACTTTAGTTCTAACATGATTCCACATTTAAACTAGCACCATTTTCTTGATCAACAACCATCCGAACCAAAACATACATACATGCTCACATGCAATTCAATTTCAACTTAGCACGATATCAAACACTTTATCTTTATCACGTAAGCCAACTAAGTTCCTTAACACAATTGATTTTTATCTAAATTACAACATACATCCATTCATTCATCAAATTAATCTATTTTAACTCAATTTCATTCGGCAATAACTCAAATTCACATCTCAAGGACAAATCATTGACATGCACATCTTGATCCTTTTTAAAACTAACATGCAATCAGTTTTAGGCTATTCATACTTAGCGTTTACCAAGATTCTCTCATAAAAATCAATTCCCTTTCTTATTATCATAAAAATTCGAACCTAACTTAGCATGCATCAATAATTTCATTTCTTTTTCAAGCTAACAACAATCCATTATTACTTTAAACAAGTTTACTCAAATCAAATAACTTTAAAGATTAAGTCCATTCGGCCTTTTTCAAAAACAAGACATGCAACTTGATATTCTTACTCCTTGAATCACAAATCATCCTATTTCTTAACATCAAATCATTAAATCATGCAATTAACCATAATCAACTTGATTTCTTTTAAAATTATAATGGCCATTCGGCCTTTTTCAATCAAAACACCACATGCAAATATAAAGAATTGATCTTAAGGTTCTAGAGCTCAGTTTTTAACATCATAGCTCACCACCGGTTCACCGGAGTTCATCACCGGTGGCGGTGGCATCTCGGTGGTGCCCTCATTCGAGGGTGTCCAACCATGAGCCCCTGATTCCATCAATTACACAAAAAGAACTAACATGCACATCTTCTCTATCATTTGTTTACAAAGAATCAAGCTTAGCAAGATGACATCAACAACAAATAGCAAGAACCATGTGGTTCTCGGGTGAACACACACACCGAGCACCCACAACACACACACACATCGACATGCAAGTGGTTATACACACATGCACACACTTTTACCTACAAATATGTGTTTAACAAGAAGATTTGGGTATGATTGATGTGTTTGATCAAAGAAAAGAGAGGTATACCGAGAGAGATTGAAGAAAGCCGAGAGAGAGAGAGTGAGAGGGTTCGAGTGAGAGAAGGAGAGAAAAGAGAGAAGAGAGAAGTGATGTCACGGGAGCAAGAAGAAGAAAGAAAGGAAGGGAGTGAGGTTATATATAGCACTCAAAAACAAGGGCACTTTGGTAAATTTCTAATTCCTTTTTCATTCTTACTAGTCCATCTTTTTACTAAAATAAAACAAAGACTAAATATAAAATATATCTCTCTCGGGAAGTCAAGAATTATTGAAAATGACATTTTTAACGCGTAGGTCTCGAAATTAGCTTTTTATCCATTACTCATAATAAGAATTTGAGCGAGCGGTTGATTTTTTATGAATTTCGCAAACTCGCTTTAATAAATACCTTTTCCACATAAAATCAATTTAAAAATGCAAAGACCCACAATTAAATTCACTTATCATTTTTAAAAAGTCTCTAAGACCTCTACGAAGATAACAGAACAAATCTCATGTTTTTATTCATCTCCGATGATTTTATAAAAATGCACGAAGGTTAATTAAACCTTTACGTAAATCACATAATTCCTTTAAATCCATAAAAATGTCACAGAGCACACAGTCATGCACACAGACAAGCAATCACACATATACGATCATATAACGACTCAGGTCTGATCACAAATTTATTCTTCTTTCAATCTTTATCATCTTTTACGCGTACCGGGTCACGTTCAGCCTGACGGCCCGACGCTCAGCGTTTCGATTACGCTTCTTATTATCATTATTGACCGACATGTCACTTAGGACAAAACACTTTACTGACACATTCATTTCATTCAATCACACATAATTCCCCTTTTATATATTCTCTAACTCTTTAATGGGACGGGTTCCGTTCTACCTAACGGCCCGACAACACAGCTTAACTTCTATGCTGACTCTTTAAATTGGAACGTTTTTATCCACGCTCCTTAACTCTAGTATACAGATAAGACAAATAATTACCACTTAATCACATAATTTTAATCTCATCACATAACACATACTTTACTTTTCTTAATTATGACGCAAAATTCTCGGTCGTTACAATCTACCCTCCTTAAAAGGATTCTGTCCCCAGAATCTAATCTAAGCAAATAGATGGGGATACTTTTCTTTCATTTCGCTTTCTAATTCCCATGTCGATTCTTCGACTAGTGGATTTCTCCACAACACTCTAACTAGAGGTACAACTTTATTTCTAAGCGTCCTTTCTTTTCGATCCAAAATTTGCACTGGTTGTTCCACATAGGACAAATCTGGTTGGATTTCTACTGGTTCCAACTCGATCACATGGCTCGCATCAGCATTATACTTCTTCAGGAGAGATACATGAAATACATTGTGCAGATGTTGCATTTGCGGCGGTAGCGCTAATTCATACGCCACTTTCCCAACTTGTCGCAATACTTCAAATGGTCCAATGTACCTTGGACTTAGCTTTCCTTTCTTTCCAAATCGAGTTAAACCTTTCCAAGGAGATATCTTCAACAAGACTTTGTCTCCAGTTTTGAATTGCACATCTTTCCGCTCTTGATTTGCGTACTTTGCCTGTCGATCTTGAGCTGCAATTAATCTCTTTCGTATCATTTCAACTTTTTCCTTCGTTTGCTGCACTAGCTCGGGGCCAATTAACTTGCGCTCACCCACTTCGTCCCAATAAGTAGGGGATCTACACTTTCTTCCATACAACGCTTCATAAGGCGGCATGCCAATACTTGCATGATAACTGTTGTTGTAGGAAAACTCAACTAAGGGCAAATGATCGTCCCAATTTCCTTTGAAATCTATTGCGCAAGTTCGCAACATATCCTCAATTGTCTGAATTGTCCTTTCACTTTGTCCATCTGTCTGCGGATGATATGCTGTACTCATTTTCAATTTCGTTCCCAAATGATCGTGGAATTGTCGCCAAAATCTCGAATTAAACCTTGGATCTCTATCAGACACGATAGATACAGGAACTCCGTGACGCATCACGATTTCATCCAGATACATTTTGACCAGCTTCTCTAATGAAAACCTTTCGTTTATCGGCAAGAAATGTGCTGACTTTGTCAACCGATCAATTACCACCCAAATCGCATCATGATTAGACTTGGTTTTAGGTAATCCTACCACGAAATCCATTGCGATATGTTCCCATTTCCATTCACGTATGCCCAGTGGCTGAAGCAATCCACTTGGCCTTTGATGTTCCGCTTTAACTCTTTGGCACGTGTAACATTTGCTTATCCATTCCGCAATTTCCTTTTTCATGTTTGGCCACCAAAAATTTGCTTTCAAATCCTGGTACATCTTCGTACTCCCAGGGTGAATTGAAAATCTCGAGTTATGCGCTTCTTGCAAAATCTCGTGCTTTAGTTCCACAACATCAGGTATCCAAATACGTGAGTTAACACGGTATATCCCTTTTCCATCCTTTTGAGCTTTAATTTCTTCTCCCGTCAACTTATTCCTTTCGCGATTCATCACTTGCTCTTGACAGCATATAATCTTTTCCAAAATTTTAGGTTGAAACCGTATTGCATAAATGGCTTCACCTCCACATTCTGGAGTCTGCACCACTATTTCCATCTTTTCAAAGTCCTTGATTAATTCTTCTGATGACGTTAACATATTCAACTTTTCCTTTTGACTTAAAGCATCAGCTACAACATTTGCCTTTCCAGGATGATAGTTTATCGCACAATCATAATCTTTGATCAATTCCAACCACCTTCTTTGTCGCATATTCAGTTCTTTCTGAGTAAAGATATACTTTAAGCTCTTATGGTCCGTATAAATCTCGCACTTTTCCCCGTACAAATAATGCCTCCAAATCTTGAGGGCAAACACAATTGCTGCCAATTTCCAAATCGTGCGTTGGATACTTTTGCTCGTGCGGTTTGAGTTGCCTTGACGCGTAAGCTATTACCTTCCCGTGTTGCATTAACACGCATCCAAGTCCTTTATAGGAAGCATCACTGAATATCACAAATTCACCTTTATCATCTGGTAATACCAACACAGGGGCGGTTACCAATCTCTTCTTTAATTCTTGAAAACTTTCCTCACACTTTTCTGTCCAAATGAACTTCTCATTCTTTCTCGTCAATTTTGTCAATGGAACGGCAATCTTTGAGAAATCTTGCACAAATCGTCTATAGTATCCGGCTAATCCCAGAAAACTTCCGACTCCCGTCGGAGTCTTGGGTCTTTCCCAATTCATTACAGCTTTTATCTTGGCTGGATCCACTTTAATTCCTTCTTTATTAACTACATGACCACGAAATTGCACTTCCTTTAGCCAAAATTCACACTTTGAAAACTTTGCATACAACTTCTCTTTTCGCAGAATTTCCAAGGAAATCCTCAAATGCTCCTTATGATCTTCCTCCGTTTTGGAATAAATAAGTATATCGTCAATAAACACAATCACGAACTTGTCCAAATACTGCTTGAACACTCTGTTCATAAGATCCATAAATGCAGCTGGCGCATTCGTCAAGCCAAATGCCATCACCATAAACTCATAATGTTCGTATCTTGTTCGGAACGCTGTCTTGGGTATATCTTCCGTTTTGATCTTTAGTTGATGATACCCAGATCTTAAATCAATCTTTGAAAAACACGAAGCTCCTTTTAATTGATCAAACAAGTCATCGATCCGCGGTAGAGGGTACTTATTCTTGATTGTCAACTTATTCAGTTCACGGTAATCGATACACAATCGCATACTTCCATCCTTCTTCTTTACAAACAACACTGGTGCGCCCCACGGGGATACACTCGGTCGGATTACTCCTTTGTCCAACAACTCTTGCAACTGAGCTGCCAATTCCTTCATTTCAACCGGCGCCATGCGATAGGGAGCTTTCGACATTGGTTCCGTACCAGGAGCCAATTCAATCGTAAACTCGATCTCTCTGTCTGGAGGTAGTCCAGGCAATTCATCAGGAAACACGTCTGGAAAATCTCTTACTACCGGAATATCGTCGTTCCTTACAGATTCTTTCTCCACGTCCACGACATGAGCCAAATGAACTTCGCATCCTTGACGCATTAATCTTCTCGCCTCAATAACCGTTAGAAATTTCTTCTCTTGCCTTTTTCCTTTAAATATCACTTCCTCACCATCCTTGGTTTTTAACTTCACTTTCTTACTTTTACACTCTATTTGCGCCTCATGATTTGACAACCAATCCATTCCTAGAATAACCTCAAATTCTCCTAACTTAAAAGGAATTAAGTCAGCAGAAAAGTGCCGACCTTCTATAGTCACATCACAATTGGGACAAATCTTATTAACAATAACTTTCTCTTGATTTGCTACCTCTATAATCAAATTATGCTCTAGAGGGTACGCAACACAATTTAACTTATCAAGAACGCTTTCAGAAATAAAAGATCTGGTTGCTCCAGAATCCATCAAAACTTTTACTTCTACTGAGTTTATAACAAGCATACCTGCTACCATGTCCACATCTTGCACCGCATCTTTCATTGACATGTTAAAGGTCCTAGCTCTGGGTTGAGCTGAGGGTGCTGGGAGAGACGGCGGTCCAGCAATTCTGAGAACATTAGCCTTCTGCACCGGCTCCTTGCAATTTCTAGCCATATGGCCTACCTTGCCACACTTGAAACAAGCCAAATCAGGCTTCCTTACTTCATTTGAACATTCTGAAGAATAATGCCCCTTCTGGTTGCACTTAAAACATGTTATATCCAGCTTATTGCACCTCCCCGGGTGTCTCTTTCCACAGTTCCTGCATTCTTGCATCTGGGGCCTGCTATCCTTTCCCGGTTGTCCAGCTTTCTGGAAACGGTTCTTCTGAGCTCCATTCCCGGGTCTAAACTTCTGAAACTTTTTGTTCTGACCTCCACCATTCTTTCCAAACTTCCCTCTGAACTTTGAACTTCCTTGCTCTTGCTCAGAGCTTTCAAACTTTCTCTTTCTTCCTTCATTTTCTCTTCGAGCAGCTTCCCGCTCACCTTCCACTATCATTGCTTTCTGAACCAAAGCAGCATAGTTCTTGTTCTCCAACATTGCTATTTGACTCCTAATCCACGGCTTAAGTCCCTGCTGGAACCTTTTAGCCTTCTTCGCTTCAGTATTCACGTACTCTGGTACGAACCTTGCCAACTCCGAAAACTTCACCTCATATTCTGCAACCGACATTTCCTCCTGTCTAAGATCCAAAAATTTCATCTCCAACTGATCTTGCATATAACTTGGCAAATATTTTTCCAAAAACATCTCAGTAAACTTCTCCCAAGATAAGTCTTTGCCTTCCAACAATGCCTTAGAAGACTCCCACCAGAAACTTGCTTCATCCCTCAAATAATAACTTGCGTACTGAACTTTCTTATCGTCCTTGACTTTGGCTAGCTCAAAGGCTTTTTCCATCTCTCTCAACCACGACTGTGCTTTAATCGGATCTGGCAAACCTAAGAACTCTGGAGGATGAACAGATTAAAAGTGCTTGAAATTTCCAACTTTTGGGGCCACAGGTTGTTGCAAAAGCTGAGCAAGTCTGCTCATCAAAGTGGTTTCTGGGTTTATTTCTGGGTCTTGGGTGGGAATTTCTTCTTCTTGGTGATCTGGTGAGTTGGCTATTTCTTACAAACCTGATTGAGCAATTATTTAGCAATACGATAGCATGGCATACATTTAACAACAATTTTTATGAAATCTCTTTTGTGGGTTTTAAGTTTTACCCAATTTGCACATGCAATCCTATTACTACATAATTCTCATATCAGTGTTGTTTTATCATGGCACGGAATAGGGTTTTACGATCTTTAGTCATGGTTGTACGAAAAACATGGTTGTATTTAAAACATGGCATTGAGAACAGTTTATAAGATAAACAAGGTGCACAAAGGAAAGCAAGATAATAGATTTATTTAAATCAAGGGTTACATAGGAAATATTCTGGATTTTAAGGTTCTGAAACAAGGTACAATAAATAGAGGTTTAAACATAGGAAAAACTGGAAAACATTCCCCTATCTATCCCTAACTTCCAACTACTACTACTACTACTACTACTACACTGATCTGAAATACAACAGGATAAATGAAAAAGGGATCCCGGCATCTGACCAAGTATCCCAAAGCCTACCGGCGCTGAAAACAACAACAACAATCTACGGGCTCAACCAACAGTCCCGTCTAATCATCTAGGATCTCTCTCAACACAACCAACATCCAGCGAATGATCTTATGCAGCCTCCGGGCCTCAGCATCAGCATCACTAGTGGATGGTCCCTCATCCAATTTCCTCCTGGCAACCTGCTCCACCATCTTCACTCGAACTCGCCACTCATCATCCATAACAGAAGCACTCTGCCTAGACCCCCTGGCTAGTCTATCCACCAAAGCTCCTAACTCAGGAATGCGGGAGTACACAAGGTCTCGGTCCAGGGCTAACTTGCCACCAATACTGACAGGAACAGTCTTAGGCATCTCCGACTCTGGCTCAGGGGCAGGGGTCTCTGAATCAAGCCTCAAGGGTGAAATCTGCATGGGGATCTCACTACTCTCAGAAGGGTCCTCCTCTGGGTCTGAACTAACATATACAGGCTCCTCTGGAGAGGGTGGAATAGGGTCCACAGGGGTACCAGTCAAGCTAATCTCTGAGTCTGAATCACTACCACTACTAGGATCCTAAGAGAAAATATAAAACAACAACCAAGAAACATTGTTAGGGTCAAATAAAGCTTCCAGCTAACTCACACCCTAACTCTAGTTTCTGCTTTACCAACCAAACACTTTCCTTAGACTATACCTAATAGTCTAACTCAACTCTACATGAGTCGAACTCTCTCGCGATATAGATATATTCCCAAAATACCCCTTTTTCAAAACCTAACTTGTCTCAGGGACTAGATCCTGTAGCTCTGATACCAACTTGTGACGACCTCAATCTCGGGGTTAAGAAATGAGGACTCACACACCTCTAATCTACTAATTAAATATGCATAAACCCCGATTAACTACTAACAGGATCAACAGGATAAAGTATGAGACAAGATTACAACTACCAATCACTGAATATAACTTACAAACCCAAAATATTATTAAATAATCAATATCGATTCCGGCTGGGAACCGACATATAACCTATTGTATCTTTAAACACCTCTTACTAAGCGCGAGCTCACTCATAACCTGTACTACCTGCTCTGGCAACTGGAAGCCCTCAACACGGTAGGGACCACCAGGTACGCTCTTACGAGCAGTGCGCCTAAGCCTGGCCATCTTCTTGCTTAACTGCCATGGTTAGATTAAGACAAAACAATGAGTATAAAACTCAGCAAGTAACTAAATAGCAGTTCTACAATAACAATTCTCAATATGCTTTGAACAAACTAGGGCATTCTGTTTTAGCTAAACTAGGTGGCAGATTTCCGTATATTCATTTTGCTTTCTTTGAGATAAGGAAAGGTATCCGGAGAATAGTTGGGCTTTCAAGAAACAAGGCTCGAAACAGGATGAAAGCCGACATTCAACACAAATCATTATAGGATCAAAATAGATCTTTCGGTAGAGGAAAGCAACAGTATTTCAAGATATAGAATCATTCATATGATCAACAATTTCAGGAATCAGGGTTCTGAGCCTTAAGCTCCACAATAACATAATCAACTCTTTTCAAAACAGTATAAACCATTTTCATTTCCAAAAATCAATTTACTGAATAAAAGTTTCAGTTCTCTTTTTAAATAATCATTTAGAACCCTTGATTGGATCACTTATCTTTCCATTTCATTATATACGGGTGATCAGCCCGTATCGACCTCCATTCCGGTCTTTAAGGTACCATTCGGCACAATTTCAGCCTTAAATTGGACTAGTCCCACTAGCCTCTTACCATGACTGGACTAGTCCCACTAGCCTCTTACGTCTCAATCCAATCCATCAGGAATTCATTCGAAAAACCTTGAGTTGGAAAAATAAATAGGTTTTCTAAAATTCATTTTATCATTACCAAGCCTTTGAAATCATTCGGACTTTTTCAAGTCGAAACTCATTCTTAATTCAGATTTTAAACTAACAAAGTTCAGAGAGTGAATCAAAGATACGCAAGGAACAATTCTCAAGGATTCTGCATCAAAGATAATAAGGTACTAAATTTGAAGGATCAGTAATAACTTAGGGATCATTAGGGCGATCAAGAGAAACAGGGTATCATTAACAGAGTTATCCAAGATAATTAAAGGTTCAATATGATTCATGGCATTATAGGAAACTGGAACAGAAAGGCAGATTATCAAAGGGTGAAATCAATAGGATTATCAATAACAGATTATCAAGAACAAGGGTACTTCAAATCAATATCAGGGTTTCATAAAGCAAGGGTTTCATACTTTAACAGTTCAATACTCTACATGGTATGAACAACATTTCCTTTATAATCATTTACACAAGTAATCAGAGTTACTTGCCTGAAATTGCTTTCCTGAGGGTTGAACTACTGCCACCTAGTATACTTTTCCCTTTCCTAGCCCGAATGCCCTCACACTCCGAATCTACAATAAAACCAGAAATCTTAATTAGATTCCTAACTCTCGTTCCCGGAACGATCACTCTATACGATAACTCGATTATATTCTTGACTCGAGCATACGAATATAGCTTATACAAATAAGCACACAGCACATAGCACATAGCACAATCCTTTCTCATAGTTTTTATATCCTTATATTCCTAGCAATCAAAGCGTACTCGCTTGACCTAGGCTATTTCTCAAATCACACTATCACGACTCTTTTACGAGTACTAGACCCATTTACAACCAAACATTTACGTGCATACTATCACTTATATCAATCGACTTCATTCCCTTTTCTTTTATTCCTTAAATTCGAACCACATAATACAATCGACTAAACAACCCATAGATATTCACATATACGCATCCAATCATTTCATATTTGATTATCAAAAACCAAGTTTTGACCTTAAGTTCATATGGCCTATTCGGCCTAATTGCAAATACTACCATAAAATCAATCAAATACTCACTTTAATTCACATAAACACGTATCTCAATTAACAACCTTTAAAGAACCACTCTCCTTTCTTTTAATCATAGAAATTCGAACCATAATCATACATATACAATCAAATTTCTCAAAAATTACACCATACAACTTTAGTTCTAACATGATTCCACATTTAAACTAGCACCATTTTCTTGATCAACAACCATCCGAACCAAAACATACATACATGCTCACATGCAATTCAATTTCAACTTAGCACGATATCAAACACTTTATCTTTATCACGTAAGCCAACTAAGTTCCTTAACACAATTGATTTTTATCTAAATTACAACATACATCCATTCATTCATCAAATTAATCTATTTTAACTCAATTTCATTCGGCAATAACTCAAATTCACATCTCAAGGACAAATCATTGACATGCACATCTTGATCCTTTTTAAAACTAACATGCAATCACTTTTAGGCTATTCATACTTAGCGTTTACCAAGATTCTCTCATAAAAATCAATTCCCTTTCTTATTATCATAAAAATTCGAACCTAACTTAGCATGCATCAATAATTTCATTTCTTTTTCAAGCTAACAACAATCCATTATTACTTTAAACAAGTTTACTCAAATCAAATAACTTTAAAGATTAAGCCCATTCGGCCTTTTTCAAAAACAAGACATGCAACTTGATATTCTTACTCCTTGAATCACAAATCATCCTATTTCTTAACATCAAATCATTAAATCATGCAATTAACCATAATCAACTTGATTTCTTTTAAAATTATAATGGCCATTCGGCCTTTTTCAATCAAAACACCACATGCAAACATAAAGAATTGATCTTAAGGTTCTAGAGCTCAGTTTTTAACATCATAGCTCACCACCGGTTCACCGGAGTTCATCACCGGTGGCGGTGGCATCTCGGTGGTGCCCTCATTCGAGGGTGTCCAACCATGAGCCCCCGATTCTATCAATTACACAAAAAGAACTAACATGCACATCTTCTCTATCATTTGTTTACAAGGAATCAAGCTTAGCAAGATGACATCAACAACAAATAGCAAGAACCATGTGGTTCTCGGGTGAACACACACACCGAGCACCCACAACACACACACACATCGACATGCAAGTGGTTATACACACATGCACACACTTTTACCTACAAATATGTGTTTAACAAGAAGATTTGGGTATGATTGATGTGTTTGATCAAAGAAAAGAGAGGTATACCGAGAGAGATTGAAGAAAGCCGAGAGAGAGAGTGAGAGGGTTCGAGTGAGAGAAGGAGAGAAAAGAGAGAAGAGAGAAGTGATGTCACGGGAGCAAGAAGAAGAAAGAAAGGAAGGGAGTGAGGTTATATATAGCACTCAAAAACAAGGGCACTTTGGTAAATTTCTAATTCCTTTTTCATTCTTACTAGTCCATCTTTTTACTAAAATAAAACAAAGACTAAATATAAAATATATCTCTCTCGGGAAGTCAAGAATTATTGAAAATGACATTTTTAACGCGTAGGTCTCGAAATTAGCTTTTTATCCATTACTCATAATAAGAATTTGAGCGAGCGATTGATTTTTTATGAATTTCGCAAACTCGCTTTAATAAATACCTTTTCCACATAAAATCAATTTAAAAATGCAAAGACCCACAATTAAATTCACTTATCATTTTTAAAAAGTCTCTAAGACCTCTACGAAGATAACAGAACAAATCTCATGTTTTTATTCATCTCCGATGATTTTATAAAAATGCACGAAGGTTAATTAAACCTTTACGTAAATCACATAATTCCTTTAAATCCATAAAAATGTCACAGAGCACACAGTCATGCACACAGACAAGCAATCACACATATACGATCATATAACGACTCAGGTCTGATCACAAATTTATTCTTCTTTCAATCTTTATCATCTTTTACGCGTACCGGGTCACGTTCAGCCTGACGGCCCGACGCTCAGCGTTTCGATTACGCTTCTTATTATCATTATTGACCGACATGTCACTTAGGACAAAACACTTTACTGACACATTCATTTCATTCAATCACACATAATTCCCCTTTTATATATTCTCTAACTCTTTAATGGGACGGGTTCCGTTCTACCTGACGGCCCGACAACACAGCTTAACTTCTAAGCTGACTCTTTAAATTGGAACGTTTTTATCCACGCTCCTTAACTCTAGTATACAGATAAGACAAATAATTACCACTTAATCACATAATTTTAATCTCATCACATAACACATACTTTACTTTTCTTAATTACGACGCAAAATTCTCGGTCGTTACAGTGAATATGGGTTTGTTTCTAGAACATGAGCTTTTGACTATTTTGTTAGAAGAATTTGAGGTTTTCTTGCCCCCCCAAGTCCGGATTGCGGTGAGTTCGGCGTATCAGGACTGAGGTGGTTGTCTTTGGCAGGAGTTGAGCTTTTGTTTTTTGCTCCCCAGTCCAGATTGGGCTGAGTTCGGCAAATCAGGACTAATGTGGTTGTCCTTGTCAAGAGTTGAGCTTTTCTTGGCCCCCAGTCCGGATTGTGCTGAGTTCGGCGAATCAGGACTAAGGTGGTTGTCCTTGTCAGGAGTTGAGCTTTTCTTGCTCCCAGTCCGGATTGCGCTGAGTTCGGCGAATCAGGACTAAGGTTGTTGGCGTTGTAAGGAGTTGAGCTTTTCTTGCCCCCAGTCTGGATTGCGCTGAGTTCGGAAAATCAGGACTAAGGTGGTTGTCTTTGGCAGGAATTGAGCTTTTCTTGCCCCCCAGTCCGGATTTCGATGAGTTCGGAAAATCAGGACTAAGGTGGTTGTCTTTGGCAAGAGTTGAGTTTTTCTTGCCCCCAGTCCGGATTTCGATGTGTTAGATATATTTGATAATGTCATGGCTAATATGATTTATGTTTAGTTTTCAGATCTTACTTAACAGGACAAATTAGTACTTAACTGGGAATCAGTACTTATACTGGAAGTCAGGACTTAAGGATATCAGTACTTATATTATCAGGAGATAATCATCAGAAGTTGGATATCAGAACTTAAGTGTTGAAGGACGATTAGATAAGGAAAGTGGCTGATTAAAGGAAAGAAGATCGAGATAAACATAAGAAGAGATATGCATGAAGAAGGAGTTCCGTGAAGAATGGAATACTTGGAAGAAAAGATATCTGATTGATATATTTTAGGAAGCAGAATTATATTCCATATCAATTAGCGATTATCTTGTAACTGTGTAGTATATAAACACAGACATAGGGTTTACACTATAAGTGTTATCATATTCAAGAAGATTATTCATTGTAACCCTAGCAGCTCTCGTGATATTTGTTCATCACTGAGAGGTAACAGTTTCATACTGTAACAGAGTTTATTGTTTCAATAAAGTTTGTTTTTTGTTACTTAAGATATTAAAGTTCGATTTGATTGTATTATACACTGTATTCACCCCCTCTACAGTGTGTGTGACCTAACAAGTGATATCAAAGCCTATCTGTTAACACACATACAGTTAAAGATCCAAACACAATCATGTCTGACACAGAAACTCCAACTAAGCCTACCAAAACTGAAGAACCTCCAAAGACACAAATTCAAAGTCGGTATGAAACCATCAGAGTTCCCATACTGAGACCATCTGAATATGCCATATGGAAGGTGAGGATGACCATGTTTTTGGAAGCTACAGATCCAGAATATCTTGATAGAATCAAGGAAGGGCCTCACAAACCAACCAAGCTCACTGTTGCAGTTGCAGGTGAAGCAGCAAAAACCGTACCAAAGGAAAAGAGTGATTATACTGCTGAAGATATCGCATCAATTGCTAAGGATGCTAAGGTACGACACTTACTACATAGTGCCATTGATAATGTAATGTCAAACAGGGTAATTAACTGCAAGACTGCTAAAGAGATATGGGATGCTCTGGAAACAAGGTGCCAGGGAACTGATACGATTAAAAAGAACAGGAAGACAATACTCACTCAAGAGTATGAACACTTTGATTCAAAGGCTAATGAATCATTGACTGATTTATATGATAGATTTGTCAAACTCTTGAATGATCTGTCACTGGTTAATAAGGAGTATGATCTTGAAGATTCAAACCTTAAATTCCTGTTAGCTCTTCCTGAATTTTGGGATTTGAAGGCAATAACAATAAGAGACAATTACAATCTTGATGAAACAACTCTTGATGAAATTTATGGAATGCTCAAGACTCATGAACTTGAGATGGAACAAAGAAGCAAGAGAAAAGGAGGAAAGTCAAGAACAGTTGCTCTTAAGGCTGAAGAAGAATCCCCGAAGGCAGCTACCTCAAGGAAAGACAAGGGTAAAGCTCTTTTCACAAAGTCTGATACTGAGTCATCAAGTTCTGAAAGTGATGATGACTCAGATTCTGAAAGCTTGCCTGAGACTGATGCTGATGAGGAGATGATGAAGTTGTGTGCTCTTATGGTGAAAGGGATCACAAAGATTGCATACAGGAAGTTCAGGAAGGGAAAGAAGTTTTCCAGGAAAGGCATAAGTTCTGATAAGAAGAATTTCAGAAGATCTGAAGGCAGAGGAGGAAAGTCTGATAGAGGAGATTATACCAATGTCAAATGTTATAATTGTGGTGAGAAAGGCCACATACCTCCTGATTGCAAGAAGGTGAAGGGTGACAAAGGCAAGGCTCTTGTCACAAAGCAGAAAAGCTGGACAGATACCTCAGACTCTGAAAGTGAGGAGAACTATGTATTGATGGCAAATGCTGATAAAGAAAGTGCTGAGAGCAGTTCTGAAGCTTCTGAAACAAAGGTACCTCAGACTACTTATGCTTTTCATACTGATGATATTAATGAGTTGAGAAGATATCTTAAAATCATGTTTGTTAGTTATAGAGATCAAACTTTAACATGTGAAAGATTAACTTCTGAAAATCTTGCTTTTAAAAAAAGAAATGATTTCTTAGAAAAAGAGTTAGTTATGTTCCATCAAACTCAGAAGGATAGAGATGATGCTTTTTATGTTAGGGATGAAGTGCTAAAAATGAATGAATCTCTAAAAACTGAGTTAGAAAAGGAAAGAGAGATTATCAGGACTTGGACTAACTCTGGCAGAACAACTCAAAATTTGCTAAGTAGTGAAAATTGGAAAGAAGGCTTAGGTTATGGAGAGGATAAGAATGATAAAGGAACTGTAAAAATTAAGCATGTTGTTAAGCAAAAGCCAAAGTTAAAACCTGTTAAGTTTGTAACTGTAAAGTCTGATAATGAGAAATCAGAAGTTAAAGAGGAATTAACTTCTGACAAACTAAAACAGGAAAAGACAGCTGAAGTAAACATAGGCTTAATGACTAAGAAGCAGCTTAAGCATAAGCTGAAAGATGTTAAGAATGCAAACAAGGTAAAATCACCTAGGAAAAATAGGAATGGAAAGGAAGGTGTGAATAAAAGCAATGATTATAAACCTGTTCCTGATGCTTCTAGGAAAACATGTCATAACTGTGGAAGTTCTAACCATCTGGCTTCTTTTTGCAGGAAGAATAAAAACATTAACTCCTTACCTTCAAAATCAGGAGTTAAGAGTCAGTCTGTTAGATATAAACCACAAAATCCTTGTTTTCATTGTGGTAGTTTATGGCATTCCATTTATACTTGTAAGGAATATCATAGTTTGTACTATGATTATTATCAAATAAAACCTTCTTTGAAGAAAGTTTCCATTGTTCCTTCTAGTGTAAATTCTGATACAAAGTCTGATAGTGTAAATTCTGATAAGAAAAAATGTTAACATAAACTCTGATGCTAAATCCGCTGTAAATGTTAACAAACTTGATAAGACCAAATTATCCAAGCAAGTCTGGGTCCTTAAAACTAATCATTAGTGGTCTTTGTGATTGCAGGGCAACAGGAAAAATATTCTAGTTCTGGACAGTGGATGTTCAGGACATATGACTGGAAATAAGGCCCTGCTATCAGACTTTGTGGAGAAAGCTGGCCCAAGTGTTTCTTATGGAGATGGCAACATTGGAAAAACATTGGGATATGGCAATATCAATCTTGGGAATGTCATCATTAAAGAAGTAGCTCTGGTCTCAGGACTTAAATACAATCTGCTGAGTATAAGTCAAATCTGTGACAGAGGTTATCATGTTGATTTCTTTGAAGAACACTGTGGAATTGTGAGTAAATCTAAAGTCAAAGTTGTTCTGAAAGGATACAGGCGTGGTAACATTTATGAAGCTAAGCTTTCAACAAGTACTGATGGTTCTGCAATCTGTCTGATGAGTAGAGCATCAATTGAAGAAAGCTGGAATTGGCACAAGAAACTCTCTCATTTAAATTTCAATAATTTTAATGAACTGGTCAAGAAAGATCTTGTGAGAGGACTGCCAAAGTCAGTATTTGCTCCTGATGGCCTTTGTGATTCTTGTCAGAAGGCCAAACAAAGAAAATCTTCATTCAAGAGCAAGACTGAATCATCAATTCTTGAGCTTTATCATCTACTACATGTTGATCTATTTGGTCCAGTAAATGTCATGTCTATTGCAAAGAAGAAATATGCATTGGTCATAGTGGATGAGTTCACTAGATACACATGGGTGTATTTCTTGCACACAAAAAGTGAAACTGCATCTATCTTGATTGATCATGTCAAACATCTGGATAAATTGGTCAAAGATTCTGTAAAAACCTTACGGAGTGATAATGACACTGAGTTCAAGAATTTCATAATGGAAGAGTTCTGCAAAAACCGTGGAATAAAGCAGGAATTTTCTGCTCCTGGAACTCCACAGCAAAATGGAGTTGTTGAAAGGAAGAATAGAACTCTCATTGAAGCTGCACGTACAATGCTTGAAGAAGCAAAGCTTCCAACCTATTTCTGGGCTGAAGCTGTGCAGACTTCTTATTTTACTCAAAATGCAACTCTCATTAACAAGCAAGGAAAAACACATTATGAGATGGTGAAGAAAAAGAAGCCAAATCTGAAGTACTTTAATGTATTTGGATGCAAGTGTTTTGTTCTCAAGACTCATCCTGAACAGCTATCCAAGTTTGATCTAAAAGCTGATGAAGGAATCTTTGTTGGATATCCACTTTCCACAAAAGCCTTCAGAGTCTATAATTTGAGAACAAAAGTGGTCATGGAATTTATCAATGTCTCCTTTGATGACAAGAAGATTACTGGTCTTGAAGATTTTATTGACCATGATCAGCTGAGATTTGAAAATGAAGACTCAAATTCTGATACTGAAAATCCTGACAGTCTAAGTCCTGATACTGTAAATTCTGATGGATTAAACTCTGATGTTATTGAAACTGTGGTGACTACACCAAAGGAAGATGCACCTGTGCAGGGGGAGCATACTCAAGATCTTACCACATCTCAAGAAATATCAGAACATACGTCTGGATCTTCAAGTTCTGATTCGTCAAGTTCTGATAAGCCAAGTTCTGATAGTGCTGAAAATCTAAATTCTGAAGAATCCAACTCAGAGAGCATAGTTTCAGGGGGAGCGTCAGAAAATGAAAATGAAGACAGCATGGATCATGGGGGAGCATCCAGTTCTAGAGAAAACCTTCCATCTGCAAGGAAGTGGACAGAATCACATACACCTGATTTAATAATTGGAAATCCTGATGCAGGTGTCAGACCTAGAACAGGTACTTCAAACGAATGTCTTTATAATTCTTTTCTCTCTCAGACTGAGCCAAAGAAAGTAGAAGAAGCTCTTCAAGATGCTGATTGGGTGCAAGCAATGCAGGAAGAGTTAAATGAATTTGAAAGAAACAAAGTCTGGACCCTAGTGCCAAGACCAAAGAATAGATCTGTTGTTGGTACAAAGTGGGTATTCAGAAACAAAACTAACAGTGATGGCATAATTACAAGGAATAAGGCAAGGCTGGTTGTAAAAGGATATTCTCAACAGGAGGGAATTGATTATGATGAAACATTTGCACCAGTTGCTAGGTTAGAAGTCATAAGGATATTTTTGGCTTATGCTGCTCACAAAAAGTTTACTGTCTTTCAAATGGATGTGCAAAGTGCTTTTCTCAATGGAGAATTGGATGAGAAAGTATATGTTGAACAATCTCCAGGCTTTGTAGACTCCAAACATCCAGATTATATCTACAGGCTTGATAAAGCACTTTATGGACTTAAGCAAGCTCCTAGAGCATGGTATGAGACTTTAGCTCAGTTTCTTCTGGAAAGTGGATTCAACAGAGGAACAATAGACAAAATACTGTTCTACCTCAACTATGGAAAGGACTTACTTCTGGTCCAGATTTATGTTGATGATATCATTTTTGGGTCTACAAATGACAGACTTTGCAAGAAGTTTGCCAAACTGATGCAGTCAAGGTATCAGATGAGTATGATGGGGGAACTTAGCTATTTTCTGGGCCTTCAAGTCAAGCAGAATGAAGAAGGCACTTTTATTTGTCAAACTAAGTACACCAGAAACTTGCTGAAGAAATTTGGAATGCAAGATTGTTCAAGTGCATCCACTCCCATGGCCACTGCAACAAAACTGGATAAGGATACTGGTAAATAAGTAGATATTACTGATTACAAAGGTATGATTGGCTCTCTACTTTATCTAACTGCTAGTAGACCTGATATCATGTATGCTACCTGTCTTTGTGCAAGATTTCAAGCAGATCCAAGAGAACCTCACTTAACAGCTGTGAAAAGAATTTTTAAGTATCTTAAAGGAACAGCTGATCTGGGATTGTGGTATCCTAGAGAATCAGATTTTAAACTAATAGGTTACTCAGATGCAGATTTTGCAGGTTGCAAAATTGACAGGAAAAGCACAAGTGGAAGCTGCCAATTTCTTGGAGGCAGATTGGTTTCTTGGTTCAGCAAAAAACAAAAGTCAATTTCCACATCAACTGCAGAAGCAGAGTATATTGCTGCAGGAAGCTGTTGTACACAGATTCTGTGACGACCTCAATCTCGGGGTTAGGAAATGAGGACTCACACACCTCTAATCTACTAATTAAATATGCATAAACCCCGATTAACTACTAACAGGATCAACAGGATAAAGTATGAGACAAGATTACAACTACCAATCACAGAATATAACTTACAAACCCAAAATATTATTAAATAATCAGTATCGATTCCGGATGGGAACCGACAGATAACCCATTGTATCTTTAAACACCTCTTACTAGGCGCGAGCTCACTCATAATCTGTACTACCTGCTCTGGCAACTGGAAGCCCTCAACACGGTAGGGATGTTATTTCTAGAGAACTAACAATGAGATTTACAGAAGGGGGGTTGAATGTAAATCTCAAAACTTTTTCAAGTTTTGAGCAGTTTATAAAGACTGTGTGTTCAAGATGAACAAGTGTGTGAATTGCTTTAAGCTGATACAGACAGATATATATTCAAACACAAATGTAAAGAACACAATAAACCTTTAAAAACTTTTCTGGTGGATTTGTTGTTCCACCAGAGATGGTATTTCAGAAATTCTGTGATCTAAGAATTTGATCACAGCTGCATCCTAGTACAAACTAGATAATTTTTCTCTCAAGATTTTTCTAAACAGCTCTGGAAAAATTCTTATCTAATTACTAACTACTACTTGGTTTATATATTACCAAGTTTACAAGTGAAGACAGGGATATATAAAATAATAAAGTAAGATCTCCACTTGTTTCTTCTCCAGTTCACTCCAGTACTTTGTTGACTTAATGTCTCTTTATACTAGAGTAGAACGACTGCTTTTTCTGATGTTCCTGAAATTAGGCTGCCACATTTCAGTTATCTCTGTTCACCCACGTGCCTCTGTTTGTAGGTACAACTACCACTTATCAACGGTTAATCAACAGAACATCCGTTGAAGCTTTCATCCGTTGATGCACTCATCCGTTGAAGGATGTTATCCGTTGAAGCTTTAGAGACATCCGTTGAAGCTTAGCTTCTCATCCGTTGAAGGTCTTTAAGTCATCCGTTGATACCACTTCATTTATACAAAATTACAAGGCATGAAATATTTACAATTGGCCTTCCTATCTGCATATCTTCTAGTAGTCAACATGACTCATAGTTTCTCTCAACTTCTAAGAATTACATCTTAAATACAGAGACTGAAATATGCTACAACACTAGACTTATTTCTAAGTAAAGCTACACCATCAACGGATAGCCAAAGTGGTCTTATCCGTTGAGGCTACAGACACTGAATTTCTACTTAAGTGTTTTGTTAAACATATCATCAAACTAATGCACATATATTCCTAACAATATCCCCCTATTTATGTCTATAAGAATTATAGGCATAAATTCAGGGTTAACTTGATGATAACAAAACACTTAACAGATATATGAATTGAAACTAAGTAGAAATTTGAAAATGCTGCAAAAATGTATGTACTAGGAGGAAATTGAAGATTTACAGTATTTCCAAGGATACTCCTTTAGCCTGAGCAAATCATCTTTTTCTTCTTTGTTCCCTGGTTTTCTTTCCTAGCCCTTTGTCATTTTCCTCAATTTGGAGTTGGAGTTGTCTGAAGAATTCAGCTTCATCTTCAACACTGATATCCAACTTAGATTGTATTTCCTTGAGAGTTTCATTGCTGGCAATCTTGAATTGGTCTTCAAGTCTGAAAAATCTTCTGACTCCTTTATCATCTCTAAATTCCATCAACCAATGAGGTGATTTGTGAATTGTAATTCCCCTTTCTTGAATGAGTAAAGTCCTGGGTAAAGCATTGGGCTCCCTCCAAGTTTTCCTTATATTGGCAATCTTGTTGAGAATTTCAGTCTTGGCAGTTCTGGTAAAGCCAGAATCCTTTTGTATAGCTGAAAAGACTCTAATCAAGGTAGAGTAGCCTTCATTCAGAATCCTGTGGAGAGGCCATGTTCTTTCCCCAGCTCCTTTGTATCTGAACACTAATCTCTCTGGTAGCTGTCTGTAAGCAGCTATTCCTCTTACATCCTCCAGCTCATCCAGATAGAGTTCAATGTCTGAAATTTCTTTTATGTCACAGATGTGAACATAATCATCTTTAGAAATGGATGGCTTAGGCTTAGGCTTTTGTTTTTGAGTGAATTTCTTAGAGGTTATGGGAGGTGTAGATTTGGGTTTTCTTTTCTGTTTCTTTGGTAGTGGAAGAGTGGTTAGAAAGGTAGGCAATTTGATGGTGTCCCAATCAATAGGTTCCTCTTTTGGAATGATTGGTTCACCATGGATGTTTATAGTGGGATTAGCAACAAGAGGTTCAGGTATGGAAGGTAGTGGTTTAGATATAGATTTGGTTACTTCAGTATTATCTTCACTCCTTCTATGTGCCTTGGCCTTTCTTCTGTTTCCCTTCTGCCATTCCTCTCTTTCTTCCATACTCTCACCAAATATACTCCCAAAAACCTCATCTAGGTTTGCAATCTTGTCTTCACCCCTGACTTCAATTCCTTTCTCTTCTTCAACTTGACTTGACTTTAGCTGTTGTTCAAGCTTTGCTTGTGCTCTTTTGTCAGCCTTTAGTTGCTTGACTTCTTCCTTCTTGGCTATTGAGAATTTGGGATGTACTTGCATCACACATATGCTCTTTCCCTCTCTAGAGATAATAGCCCTATTTCTCCTTACAGCCTCATCCATGGTCTCTTTGAGATAAGCAATACTCCTACCTAAAAGCTTGTTCTCATCAGCTTTTGGAGGAGGAAAGTCCACTTCTTTTAAAGGATTCTTTGTAGAGTCCTTATTGGATCTTTTATTGGGCTTGAGAATTATAGCTTTTAGTTCTTTGGAAGAAGCTTCTCCATCCTTATGTCTCCCTACTGGCTTGAGCTCCATGTTGATTGGTTCAATCTTTGTGCTATATTTCACAGATGTTGATTTATCTTGTGTAGAGCCAAACAACAGTTGCAACCTTTCATCAATTCTCCTCCTTTGCTCTTTCACTTGAATTTCAGCTGCTGCTAGCTGAATCAAATCAATTCCATCAGGCTTTCCTTTGATTTGAATGATTGGAGAAGTAGTGATGGCAGGAACTAGCACTTTAGATATTTTGATTTTTGTAGATGGCTCTCCTTCCCCTTCCCTTTTACTCTCCCCCTTTTTGTTATCATCAAGGAGAGGGGTCAAGCCTGGTGCTTTTGCCAGCTGCATTAGGAGACTGGTTTGAGATTGTTGGTTGTGAAGAATGGTGGCCACAGAATCTTCAATAACTTGAACTCTGTCTTCCAACTTGGCCAGCCTTTTCTCAGTAACTGATTCCTTTTTCAATCTCAAAACCAAGTCCTGCAATGTACCATAGGGCATGACTGAATCCAATTTTTCAGAACTGTAGGATTTCAAGTCAGCAATATCCTTCCTGAGATCATCCATACTCAGATTCTGCTTTACTTGCTGCAACTTCATGAGATGCAGTGAGTCCAGGTGAGCTTGAAGGATAGCCTTGATACTTGCATGTGAAGTGTTCTGAATGGCCTGTTGAATAGTGTTGATTTGTTTGACTAAGGAGACATTGAATTCCCCTGATCTATACTCCTTTGTCAAAGCCCATTCAGGTAGATTTGGAATTGAACTAGGGCCTTCATCTCCCCCTAAGTTCATGCTTCCATCAAAAGAAACAGAGTCATCATCATCAGAATTTACTCCAAATTCCTCAGATGGCTCACCAGCTGTAGAAGGCATCTTGTTAATAGCAGCTTTATCCCTTTGAAGAGATTCTGTTGTGTGTACTAGATGTAGTGTCTTTTCTGCCTCCTCATTGCCCTGAGCAGCCAACATTTGATAGGCTGACACAGGATGAGTAAAAGTGTCAGCATCCAAGGAAATGTTATCAATTACAGCTTTGTAATGTTGCTGAAATTGTCTTTCCTTTTCAGCATCATCCACAATCATTGACTCACTAGCAATGGCTGGTTCCACCCTTATATCTACTGTACCTGCCTTTCTCTCTTTTTCTCTATTTTCTTGCATCAGGGGCTCCCCCTGGCTCACACAACTCACTCCCTCACCTTCACCTACTAAGGTGGTACTCCTCTCACTTACTTTTGCCATGCTGGAAGAAATAGCATGCATTTTTGAGCTCTCAATCTCTCCT
The DNA here is from genome assembly GCF_009905375.1 of Apium graveolens. Taxonomy (NCBI): domain Eukaryota; kingdom Viridiplantae; phylum Streptophyta; class Magnoliopsida; order Apiales; family Apiaceae; genus Apium; species Apium graveolens. The sequence goes on along the minus strand of NC_133654.1, from coordinate 264,278,578 downwards.
TTTGCCTGGGAGCAACCCAGCCTCTCACTCAAATTTTCACTCCCTTCCCTCAATCCTAAGAGTGATTGCACAGTATTCATGTCTTCTACACTTGGAATTGATTCAGTTATGTGTGGAGAGACTATCAACGGATGTGGAATATCCGTTGAAGGTGAAACTGATGTTATCAACGGATAACTGCTGTTAAGCTTATCCGTTGAAGAGCAACCACTTGTCAACGGATGAGTGATATCCGTTGAAGAAGGAAAAGAAGTTGAAATTGAAAGTGATATAACTGTTGAATCTGTGTAGATTGATTTGAGATGTGGTGACACAGATCCTTCAATTATATCTGAAAGAATTTGCGGGTGATCCAACAAATCATCTAAGAGATGATGATCACCTGTATTTGAGTGGGGCTCCTCCCTGAGTTGTAAAGAGGGAGAATCAGGAATTGATGGGAATAACATATCCACATCCAGAGATGGTGATGAAGTGTTTGGTGATTGATGTGTGATTATTGTGAGAGAATGGGGCTGTGACTCCACATTTATTGGAGCCACATCAAACTGAGTTTGAGAAGGCATAGATACAGATGGATGTATCTGTGCAGTGTGTGCACCCTGTGTAGAAGATTGGGTTCTAGCCTTCTTTCTTCTAATAAAAGCTTTTGTTGATGAGTGTTTGGCTTCAGTGTCCCTCCCTCATTTGTTCTGTGTTCCTGGTTGGGAACTATTTTCAATAGTAACATCCTTTTGGGAGGATGCAACTAGGGATGTGCTAGATACCTTTTCAACCACCACAGCTTTTTGAGAAACTGTGGCTTGGCTAGCTTGGAAAGCACTTAACTCTCCTTCCTTATCCTGGGGGTTTCTTTGATGTTCACCCCTCCCCTCACCACTCACACCCTGTTCACTCCCCTCAGGGTTAATGGTTGGTGTTACAACTGTTGTCTTTTGAGAAACAACAGAGGTGGTTTTCTTTGTCTTTGATTTTGAAAGTTTAGTTTTGGTGACCTTGGTAGAAATCTGTTGGGGCATTGTCACAGATTTCATGGCCACACTAGAAGATAAAGAAATAGAGGGGTTGGAAGAAGTAGGAGTTGTAGAAGCAATTACCTCACCTACCTGAGGTGCATTCATGATTGGTAAATATACCAATGGCACACTGCTGTTGAGATCCATTCTCAATAAATCTGCAAGAACTCTTTTCTCTTGTGCCCAGCACTTGAGTTTATTATTCTCATTGATTATGACCAAACCTTCAGCAACATGGTTAGCCAATAACATAAAGAATCTAGCATAATAGATGTTATTAGGTCTATTAGCTTTGTTACCTAATCTAGTACCCAATTCTAGCATCACATAGTTGCTAAGGTTAAAATACCTATCAGAAACAAGCATATAGAGCATATTAATAAGAGATGAAGTTATGGCATCAAAATTACTAATTTTCCCAGAGAAAACCTTTATAAAGGCATCCCCAAGAAAACTCCATTCTTTCCTAAGGCCTTTTCTTCTAATACTCCCTAAACTAGCAGAGTTAAGAGAATAACCTATGGAATCTAACATGCTGGATACATCATTATCAGTGTGTGGTGTCATGGCATTGTTCTCAGGTAATTTAAAACATGCTTGTAAATCATCACAGTTAATACAGTGATTTTTACCTTTGAGAGTGAAGGAGATAGTCATATCTATGGAGTTGAACTCAGCAGTTGTCCAAATCTCCTCAACTACTTCACAGTAAATCGTTGGGGCTTCCAGCATTGCATAGCTAAGTTTACAGTTTTTGATGAAGTCCATCATTTTGTGATAGTCTGAATGGGCTTCATTCTTTTCTACCAAAGCTATGAAATTGTTCTTCTCATAGATGAACCCAGATTGAGACATAATTTTCACGACTGGTGCCATTGTTGTGAGTAGAAATTGCAGAGAATAACTTGAAGGTTTTGCAGAGAGAAAATGGTAAATGCTTGAAATTTTAAGAAAGCGTAAAGTAAAAATGAAAAATCAGAAGGGCTTATATGCTTTCAAAAAAAAAAATTAGTAAAAGATTAATCAATAAGTATATGTTAGTGAATTTCAGCCGTTTAAGAATAAACTGTAAGTATTCTAACAACTACCTTTAAAACCAATACATACAGATGTATGTATGAGTATTAACGGTTAAGAAAATAGAATCAACGGCTGTGAAACACCTGAATCGACTGATGTGACATTTCAACGGATAAGGCAAATTGTCATCCGTTGAAAGGTACTTCAGTTTTATCCGTTGACGGATAAAAATTCCAGAAATGTATTTGTCTTTCAACGGATAATGAATATCCGTTGATAGAGCAATTTTGACTTTCAACGGATAGGAAACATCCGTTGATGGTATAAACTTTGTTAAAAGTCAAATTTGTTCTAGCAACTAATATATTTCAGGCTTCAATTCAAATTGCAATAAGGACATGAATTTTAAGAGTAATTAAGCATACCTAGCTCACTTACTAATCTTGTGAATGTTGATTCATCAAGTGGCTTGGTAAATATGTCTGCAATTTGTTGTTCACTTGGAACAAAATGTAGTTCTACTGTACCATTCATGACATGCTCCCTAATGAAGTGGTACTTGATATCAATGTGCTTGGTTCTTGAGTGCTGTACAGGATTCTCTGTTATGGCTATGGCACTTGTGTTGTCACAAAAGATAGGAATTCTATCAACATGAAGTCCATAGTCAAGGAGTTGATTTCTCATCCATAACACTTGAGAGCAGCAACTTCCAGCAGCAATGTATTCAGCCTCAGCTGTAGAAGTAGAGACTGAATTTTGCTTTTTGCTAAACCATGATACAAGCTTGTTTCCCAGGAATTGGCAGGAGCCTGTTGTACTTTTCCTGTCTATTTTGCAACCTGCATAGTCTGCATCTGAATAACCAATTAGATCAAAGCCAGATTCTCTAGGATACCAAATACCTAAATTTGGTGTACCCTTGAGATATCTGAAAATCCTTTTGATAGCTATTAAGTGAGACTCCCTAGGATCAGCTTGAAATCTAGCACACAGACATGTAGCAAACATTATATCTGGTCTGCTAGCAGTTAAATATAAAAGTGAACCAACCATGCCTCTATAACTTGTAATGTCCACAGACCTTTCAGTCTTATTTAATTCAAGTTTGGTGGCAGTGGCCATGGGAGTTTTTGCAGATGAACATTCCATTAAGTCAAACTTCTTTAAAAGATCATGAATATATTTAGTTTGACTAATGAAAATTTCATTACTAACTTGTTTAATTTGTAAACCAAGAAAATAGGTTAGTTCTCCCATAAGGCTCATTTCATAATTACTTTGCATTAGCTTAGCAAACTTTTTACAAAGTTTATCATCTTTAGAACCAAATATTATGTCGTCTACATAAATTTGAACAAGTATACTAGAGCCATTAACATTCCTAAAGAAGAGAGTTTTATCAACAGTACCTCTAGTGAAGTGATTCTCCAAAAGAAATTTTGATAAGGTTTCATACCAGGCTCTAGGTGCTTGCTTCAGTCCATAGAGTGCTTTCAACAGATAATATACATAGTCTGGAAAATTTGGATCTTCAAATCCTGGAGGTTGACTTACATAGACTTCTTCCTCTAATTTCCCATTTAGAAATGCACTCTTGACATCCATTTGATAGACTTTGAAATTGGCATGAGCTGCATAGGCTAGAAAAATTCTGATGGCTTCAAGTCTTGCAACAGGAGCATATGTCTCATCAAAATCTATTCCCTCTTGCTGAGAATAGCCTTTAGCAACCAATCTGGCTTTATTCCTTATGATAATGCCATTTTCATCCATCTTGTTTCTGAATACCCATTTTGTGTCAATAGGACTCTTGTTCTTTGGTTTGGGTACCAGCTTCCAAACTTGGTTTCTCTCAAATTGGTTTAGCTCTTCCTGCATAGCTAATATCCAATCTGGATCCAATAAGGCTTCTTCCACTTTCTTAGGTTCCTCCTGAGATAGAAAACTACTATACAGACATTCATCTTGAGTAGCTCTTCTTGTTTGCACTTTAGATGATGCATCACCAATGATCAGTTCAAAGGGATGATTCTTGGTCCATTTCCTTTGAAGTGGAAGATGTGCTCTAGATGAGGTGGCCTCAGTATTGTCATGATGTGAGACAGAGTGTTGACTAGTTGAAACTCCCCCTGAGTTGTTGGTCCTTTGCAGGGAACTTGGAGTTCTATCAACTGATGATGTAAATCGATTATCCATTGATAAACTATGATCAACGGATGCTTCATTTAGTACTTCAACGGATGATACACCATGTCTTTCAACGGATACTGCATTGCCTCTATCAACGGATGCAGAATTCTGTGCATTATCCAAGGGCATGTTTTGAATCCCTTTTGAAGTGTTATCTCCATCAGTCTCCTCTTCACTATCATCACAATATATCTCAATGTTGTCAAATTTGAGTCTCTCATATTGTCCCTCATCTGTTAGTCCATCAATCTTTTTATCATCAAACACAACATGCACAGATTCCATAACAATGTTGGTTCTTAGATTGTAGACCCTATAAGATTTTCCAGCTGAATAACCAACAAATATCCCTTCATCAGCCTTTGCATCAAACTTCCCTTTATGGTCAGATTGATTCCTTAGTATAAAGCATTTACATCCAAAGACATGAAGAAAGTTTAGAGTTGGTTTTCTTCTCTTGAACAACTGATAAGGAGTCATGCCTTTAGCTTGATTGATCAAAGAGATATTTTGAGTGAAACAGGCATAATTAACAGCTTCAGCCCAGAAATATGTTGGTAACTTTGATTCTTCAAGCATTGTTCTGGCAGCCTCAATTAAAGATCTGTTCTTTCTTTCAACTACCCCATTTTGCTGAGGTGTTCTTGGAGCTGAGAACTCATGCATGATTCCATTTTCTTCACAGAACAGCCTCATTGATAAATTCTTGAACTCAGTTCCATTGTCACTCCTGATATTCCTAACCTTCAGGTCAGGATGATTATTGACTTGCCTGATGTGATTGATAATGATTTCACTTGCTTCATTCTTTGATCCAAGAAAATAGACCCATGAAAACTTTGAGAAATCATCTACAATCACTAAGCAATATCTTTTTCTTACAATTGACAATACATTGACTGGTCCAAACAAATCCATATGTAGCAGCTGTAATGGTTCATCAATTGTTGTTTCAAGCTTCTTTTTGAATGATGTTTTCCTTTGTTTGCCTTTCTGACAAGCATCACACAAACCATCCCTTGAGAATTCAACAAGAGGAATTCCTCTTACTAGGTCCTTTTTGACTAGATCATTCATTGTCTTGAAATTCAAATGGGATAGCTTCTTGTGCCATAGCCAACTCTCAACTGAACTTGCTTTGCTGAAGAGACAAGTAATAGATTCTGCATTTGCAGAGTTGAAGTCAGCTAAGTACACATTTCCTTTTCTAACTCCAGTTAGAACCACTTTGTTGTCTTTCTTACTAGTGACAACACAGGCTTCAGAATTGAAGGAAACTGTATTCCCTTTATCACATAGTTGACTGATGCTCAGTAAGTTATGTTTGAGACCATCAACTAATGCAACTTCATCAATGATGACATTCCTTGTTGAAATCAAGCCATATCCCATAGTAAACCCTTTGCTGTCATCTCCAAAGGTTATGCTAGGGCCAGCTCTTTCCTTAAACTCTGTGAGCAGGGAGAAATCTCCTGTCATGTGTCTTGAACAGCCACTGTCCAAGTACCATAGATTTCTTCTATTTCCCTGCACACCATAAAATCAATCAATTTGATTTTGGTACCCAAGTTTCCTTGGGTCCATTCTTGTTAGCCTTTCTCCTAGACTTCATTCCTCCTGCATCTCTAGACTTAGGTAACTTTGAGTCAACCTTGGTCTTGGATGTAGTTGGTTGAGGTGTAGGGTTAGTCACAGAATCATTTAGCACATTTGGAATATGATAAGGCATGGATTGTGCATACATGTTATTCCACATAGGCATATTGTATGGCATTTGAGGCATACTAAATGCAGCAAGATAAGGATTGTTAAAATATGGCATGTTTGCAAAATGTGCATAAGGATTCTGTTGAGACATAGTAGGCATAGCATGTAGAGATGATGCAGACATGTTAGGCATGGAAGAGGGTACAGTTATGGGGGTTTTCTTAATAGATTTGCAATTAGCAGATAGATGATTAACACTACTACAATGCACACAGCTTTTTCTAGGAGCATACCTATCAGGTGTGTAATTGTTATGTTTGTTAACACCTACCTTCCCATTTCTGTTAGATTTTCTTTTAGTTTCCTTTTTATCCTCAACCATCTTGAGCCTATTATTTAACTGTTCTAAGGTCATGTGCCCTATATTCACCTTACTGACATCTTTGGATGTGCTTGCTTCTTCTTTAACAAAGTTCTTGGAAGTTGAACCAAACTTTTTGTTGAGTTTCTTTAGTTTTTCACTATTAAAAACATCTGCCTGTTTTAATTGAGGAACCTTCAACGGATGCTCATTTTCTTCCTTCAACGGATAACCTTCATCATCCGTTGATTCCACATCCGTTGACAGCCCATCAATTAATTCCAGTTTCTTTTTGTTTTTATCCCAGGCAGTTTCACAGAATGATTCAATTCCTTGGACCTTGGCAATTTGAGCACTAACATCCCTAGATGTTTTCCAGGCTTTAATCACCTCTTGCTCTCTCTTTAATTGATTAGAAAGTATTTCTACTTTCTTAATAGATTCAGCTAGTTCATTCTCAACAGATATACAATGCAGCTTGGTTTTCTCTAGGTCAATCAACTTATCTTCTAACATAGCATTTCTATTACTTAAAAACAGATTGTTCTCTTTAATCCTACTATTTTCTTTAGCAAGAGATTTAAGAGACACACGCAAATGATACAATTCAGTAGACATGTCATTAAAAGCATCATTGCACTCTTCTTTAGTAAGTTGTGTTACATCAGTAGTGATTACCTGAGTTGTTACCTGATTGCTTGATGAACTAACTTCATTTTCCTCAGAATCAGCCATGAGAGCTAAGTTGACATACTCCTCATCTTCATTCTCTTCCTCTCCATCAGCTGCCCAATCTTTTTCTTGAGTAATGAAAGCCCTTTCCTTTTGCTTGAGCAGATCAAAATATTTCTTCTTGTAATCTACTTGGTCAAATTTCTTCTTTTCAGAAGTTGGCTTTCTGCACTCACTTGCAAAGTGTCCACTTATACCACAATTGAAACACTTGAACTTTGATTTGTCCACCATGTTCTTATGAGGTTTAGTGGCTCTAGTGTTTTTCTTAAACTTCATCTTTGCAAATCTCCTGGACAGAAATGCAAGATGCTCATCAACACTATCAGAGTCATCTTGACTGGAGTTGTCTTCATTCTCAGCAACTTGCTCTTTTCCTTTGCTTGATTCCTGATATCTTGTACCATCTTTGGAGTTTGATGTAGATCTCACAGTTTCTTGTCTGCATTCCCTCTCATTTTCAGCTACTAATGCAACTGAACTTCCTTTCTTTCTCCCCTTCTCCAATACCTCATCCTGTTCCAACTCTAGTTCATAAGTCTTCAAGATTCCATATAATCTTTCAAGAGTGAAGTCCTTATAATCCTGAGAGTTTCTTAAGGAGACAGTCATGGGTTTCCATTCCTTTGGCAAGGATCTTAAGAATTTAAGATTTGAATCCTTCACCTGGTACACTCTACCATACAGCTTCAATCCATTCAACAGCTTTTGGAATCTGTTAAATGTGTCATTTAAAGATTCATTTTCTTCAAAATGAAAATACTCATACTGTTGAATGAGAAGCTGCATCTTGTTCTCTTTTACTTGTTCTGTACCTTCACACAGCAGCTGAACTGTGTCCCAAACCTCTTTGGCAGTTGAGCAATTTATCACATTATCAAACATATCCTTGTCAAGACCATTAAACAAAATGTTCATAGCCTTCTTATCCTTGTGGACTTCTTCTGTGTCTTCCATTGTCCATTCTGCTCTAGGTTTTGGAATGGATTGACCAACAGCAATTGTGGCCGTAGCAACTGTGGCTACTTTGTGGGGAATGTGAGGACCATTCTCAATACAGTTTACATAACCTTCATCTTGGGAGAGTAGATGAAGGTGCATTTTCACCTTCCAGTGGTGATAACTGTCTCTGTCAAGAACTGGGATTTTTACTCCAATATCCTTCTTACTCATCTTTGTTAGATTCCAAGATCTTTAAACTCTTTGTTTGTCAAGAGCCTGCTCTGATACCAATTGTTATTTCTAGAGAACTAACAATGAGATTTACAGAAGGGGGGTTGAATGTAAATCTCAAAACTTTTTCAAGTTTTGAGCAGTTTATAAAGACTGTGTGTTCAAGATGAACAAGTGTGTGAATTGCTTTAAGCTGATACAGACAGATATATATTCAAACACAAATGTAAAGAACACAATAAACCTTTAAAAACTTTTCTGGTGGATTTGTTGTTCCACCAGAGATGGTATTTCAGAAATTCTGTGATCTAAGAATTTGATCACAGCTGCATCCTAGTACAAACTAGATAATTTTTCTCTCAAGATTTTTCTAAACAGCTCTGGAAAAATTCTTATCTAATTACTAGCTACTACTTGGTTTATATATTACCAAGTTTACAAGTGAAGACAGGGATATATAAAATAATAAAGTAAGATCTCCACTTGTTTCTTCTCCAGTTCACTCCAGTACTTTGTTGACTTAATGTCTCTTTATACTAGAGTAGAACGGCTGCTTTTTCTGATGTTCCTGAAATTAGGCTGCCACATTTCAGTTATCTCTGTTCACCCACGTGCCTCTGTTTGTAGGTACAACTACCACTTATCAACGGTTAATCAACAGAACATCCGTTGAAGCTTTCATCCGTTGATGCACTCATCCGTTGAAGGATGTTATCCGTTAAAGCTTTAGAGACATCCGTTGAAGCTTAGCTTCTCATCCGTTGAAGGTCTTTAAGTCATCCGTTGATACCACTTCATTTATACAAAATTACAAGGCATGAAATATTTACAATTGGCCTTCCTATCTGCATATCTTCTAGTAGTCAACATGACTCATAGTTTCTCTCAACTTCTAAGAATTACATCTTAAATACAGAGACTGAAATATGCTACAACACTAGACTTATTTCTAAGTAAAGCTACACCATCAACGGATAGCCAAAGTGGTCTTATCCGTTGAGGCTACAGACACTGAATTTCTACTTAAGTGTTTTGTTAAACATATCATCAAACTAATGCACATATATTCCTAACAAGGGACCACCAGGTACGCTCTTATGAGCAGTGCGCCTAAGCCTGGCCATCTTCTTGCTTAACTGCCATGGTTAGATTAAGACAAAACAATGAGTATAAAACTCAGCAAGTAACTAAATAGCAGTTCTACAATAACAATTCTCAATATGCGTTGAACAAACTAGGGCATTCTATTTTAGCTAATCTAGGTGGCAGATTTCCATATATTCATTTTTTGTTTTCTTTGAGATAAGGAAAGGTATCCGAAGAATAGTTGGGCTTTCAAGAAACAAGGCTCGAAACAGGATGAAAGCCGACATTCAACACAAATCATTATAGGATCAAAATAGATCTTTCGGTAGAGGAAAGCAACAGTATTTCAAGATATAGAATCATTCATATGATCAACAATTTCAGGAATCAGGGTTCTGAGCCTTAAGCTCCACAATAACATAATCAACTCTTTTCAAAACAGTATAAACCATTTTCATTTCCAAAAATCAATTTACTGAATAAAAGTTTCAGTTCCCTTTTTAAATAATCATTTAGAACCCTTGATTGGATCACTTATCTTTCCATTTCATTATATACGGGTGATCAGCCCGTATCGACCTCCATTCCGGTCTTTAAAGTACCATCCGGCATAATTTCAGCCTTAAATTGGACTAGTCCCACTAGCCTCTTACCATGACTGGACTAGTCCCACTAGCCTCTTACGTCTCAATCCAATCCATCAGGAATTCATTTGGAAAACCTTGAGTTGGAAAATAATAGGTTTTCTAAAATTCATTTTATCATTACCAAGCCTTTGAAATCATTCGGACTCTTTCAAGTCGAAACTCAATCTTAATTCAGATTTTAAAGAAACAAAGTTCAGGGAGTGAATCAAAGATACGCAAGGAACAATTCTCAAGGATTCTGCATCAAAGATAATAAGGTACTAAATTTGAAGGATCAGTAATAACTTAGGGATCATTAGGGCGATCAAGAGAAACAGGGTATCATTAACAGAGTTATCCAAGATAATTAAAGGTTCAATATGATTCATGGCATTATAGGAAACTTAAACAGAAAGGCAGATTATCAACGGGTGAAATCAATAAGATTATCAATAACAGGTTATCAAGAATAAAGGGTACTTCAAATCAATATCAGGGTTTCATAAAGCAAGGGTTTCATACTTTAACAGTTCAATACTCTACATGGTATGAACAACATTTCCTTCACAATCATTTATACAAGTAATCGGAGTTACTTGCCTGAAATTGCTTTCCTGAGGGTTGAACTACTGCCACCTAGTATACTTTTCCCTTTCCTAGCCCGAATGCCCTCACGCTCCGAATCTACAATAAAACCAGAAATCTTAATTAGATTCCCAACTCTCGTTCCCGGAACGATCACTCTATACGATAACTCGATTATATTCTTCACTCGAACTATACGAGTATAGCTTATACAAATAAGCACACAGCACATAGCACGTAGCACAATTCTTTCTCGTAGTTTTCATATCCTTATATACCTAGCAATCAAAGCGTACTCGCTTGACCTAGACTATTTCTCAAATCACACTAACACTACTCTTTTACGAGTACTAGACCCATTTACAACCAAACAATGACATGTATCACTAACTCCTCTTTTAAATCAACATGCAACTCTATTTCTTACTAATTAAACTTAGTTTACACCAAGATCACGTCACAAAATTCAATTCCCTTTTTATAAGCATAAAAACCGAACCAAAACCTCAACATGCAATCATAAATTCTGATTTTCTAAGCAACAATCACTTGCACACATTCATTTTATAACCAAGGAAATCATTTTACCAATCACCCACTCGATTTTTATCAAAGAAGCCAAAACCCCCTTTTTTTCAAATTTTCAAGAAATCATAACATGCAACATTAAAATCTAACAATCATATCATGGAAAACCCACCGGCTCTCCTTTGGATCATGGTCGGTGGTGGTCGAACTTGAGAGAGTCCATGACGGATCTCCTCTCGAGTTTATGACCTCCAAAACCTCTTAAAATCACTCTTATAGTTATGCTTCAAGAAATTGTTTTTTTCTTAAACACAACCATAGCGATCAATCATCAAAACACTTGCAAATACTTACATGCAAATAGGAATCAAGAAGTATACCGAAAATAAAGGCTAAAGGTAGCAATATCTTTGAGTTTGAGTAAGATTTGGGGGTTGCATGCAAGTGAGAGAGATGAGAGATGAGAGGGCCGAGAGGGAGTGAAAGAGAGAGAGAGAGTGTTCGGGAGAGGGACGAGGGAAAAGAAAGAGAGAAGAGAGAAAAGAGAGAATGAGTGAAAAGAAAGAAAAAGAAAGAGAAGTGGGTTATATATAGCACTTAGAAACAAGGGCAATCTAGTAATTTACCAACTTCCTTTTACTCACTCATTCCTTTTCTTTTTACTTAAATGCGATAAAATTCAAATACAAAATATATCTCTCTCGGAAAGTCGAGAATTGTTGAAAATTACATTTTTAACGCGTAGGCCTCGAAATTAGCTTTTTATCCATTACTCATAATAAGAATTTGAGCAAACGGTTGATTTTATATGAATTTTGCAAACTTGTTTTAATAAATACATTTTCCACTTAAAATCAATTTAAAAAATGCAAAGATCCACAATTAAATTCACTTATCATTTTTAAAAAGTCTCTAAGACCTCTACGAAGATAACAGAACAAATCCCATGTTTTTATCCCTCTCAGATAATTTTATAAAAATGCACGAAGGTTAAATAAACCCTTATGTAAATCACATAATTTCTTTAAAATTCACAGAAATTAACACAGAACATATAATCATGCACACAGTCAAGCAATCACACGCATATAGTCACATAACAACTCAGGTCTGATCATAGAATTTATCCCTCTTTAATCTTTATCATCTTTTATGCGTATCGGGTCACGTTCAGCCTGACGGCCCGACGCTCAGCGTTTCGAATACGCTTCTCATTACCTTTGCCAATCAACACGTCTCTTAAGATGAAATACTTCATTCATTCACTTCACATATAATTCACATTTTATATTATTTAATTTCCATATTAGGACGGGTTTCGTTCTACCTGACGGCCCGAAACCACAACTTGACTTCTAAGCTGACTCTTTAAATTGGAACGTTTTTATCCACGCTCCTTAACTCTAGTATACAGATAAGACAAATAATTACCACTTAATCACATAACACGTACTTTACTTTCTTAATTACGACGCAAAATTCTCAGTCGTTACAGATTCTTTGGATGAAGAATCAGTTACTGGATTATGGGTTAACATATTTCAAAATCCCTATTTACTGTGATAATCAAAGTGCTATTGCTATGACAGGTAATCCAGTTCAACACTCTATGACAAAGCACATCAGCATCAGGTACCACTTCATAAGGGAACATGTGGATGAAGGTACAGTGGAATTGCACTTTGTTCCAACAGATCAACAACTAGCAGATATACTCATGTCCTGCAGGAGTTTCACTCCAAGGCACTGGTGCTTCTCTGGTAACAAACTTCTTAACAAGTTCAGACTTAAGAAAAGTCTGTTGAGGAGCATGTCCTGAAGGACCTGCTTCATCAGCATCTGCAGTTGGAGCAACATCACCAGTATCTCCAGCATTTGCAGCATCAGAACTTACAGACTCAGTATCCTCTGATAAAACAATAGTGTGAGTAGCAATGGAGGCTTCAGCATCATCTAATTGCTGATCTGGTTCTAAGTTCTGATCAACAGCCATATCCTGATGCTCACCTAAAGTCTGATCATCATCATCTAGATGCAGAGAAGGTGTTGTAGATAACTCTGAAGTTTGAACAACATCAGTAACAGGTGTTGTTGAAGGATTAGTTGCTGTTGGAGCTTCTAAGAGAATTACTTCAGGCACAACCAAGTTTTGAACATCAATATCAGCACTTGTGCCTGGATCAACAGGAGATACAGAGGATGTGTTGACCTTTTCAGAAACAGCTTCCTTAGATGGAGTTGATGGATAAGACGTAACTTTAGAAAATTCCTTTTCTTGTGAGATCAGAGATTCCTGATCCCCTTCCTTAGTTGCTTCCTCTTCATCATCTGAAACTGGCCTATTTGCCCTCTGTTTCTTGTATCTCTTTGTAGATTTGGATTCTTTGGGAGTTTCAGGAACTGTTATTTTTCTAAGCCTCTTGAGAAGCCTAGATCCCCAATTTCCAGAATCCTTATGAGAAGTCTCTTTCTCAGTTTCAGGAACTGTCATTCTCTTTCTCGTCTCCCCAGACTTGGAAAAAGAAAAACATTCATTGGAAAGAGAAAACATGGTTTAATGCGCACAAGAAGCAAGTAAAAGTTGACTGTTCAAGTACGAATACCATTAACCCTAACCATAGTGACTATTAATCTTCCACTTCAACATAGTCTAGTTTGAACCGAGACTGTTATCAAATTTTATCCACAGATAAGTCAAGTAAAGAATTAGACTGTAATATCAGAACTTAGACTTATATCAGAACTTAACAGTCATCAGAACATAATTTCTTAACTCGAAAAAGGAATGCCTATCTTAGTAAGTCCTCATATAAGTTCTGAGTTATATTCTTCAGAACTTAATCATCAGAACATGCAATCAGAACTTGTCCTCAGAGTTTGTGCAAAGTGACACAATGACTGTTTATCTAAAATAACATAGACCACCACAGTAATTTTCATCATTTATATGGAGTGATTAGTGTGTGCATTAAGCTAAATGTCAGACAAAGAGTAAAGTCTAATTCACTTCAGTATATCTTAGAAATAAGGCATAACTAAAACTTTGCTAAAGAGCTGTCATTATTCTATAACCTACTGTTGAATGAGTTCATGCTTGAGTCCACCTCAACTATTTTGTGCTAATTTTGTGCATCTTTTTAAATTCCATTTCACAGTGGCTTCTCAGTGTAAGTGAGTCACGACTGCTTATCAGAATTTATGCTATTATCAGAGTATTTCTCCAGTAATCATAGAGTGTGAAAAGTCACCAAGAAAATATTTTGCTTTTCTAATGCATATTTACTTAATACCAGCAATGCACTTGGGTCGTCTCTTCCACATTTTTACTCTAGATCTCAAAGGAGTACCTGATTTTATTCTTTGATCCTTTTGCTTTTGATAAGTGAGGTTTATCAACACTTAGTGCATTCAGCAGATTTACTAGTATCAGAACTTAACAGATGAGTAGCATTATTCTAATTTGTGACTGACTAAGGAATGGAACTCAGTCGCCTGTGTTCCAACTGCACAGAATCTGGCTGAGCAATTGACAGAAGCTGATGAGATGTTAAATACTGATGATTTCAAAACACAGCTTAGAGTCACTGCATTGAGTACTAAACATTTACAAGGTCTTCATTCAAATACTCATACAGAGTTACATCTCTTAAGGGAAGAACTAATGAAGCAAGAACAAGTTCACAAGATTGATAAGAAAAAGTTCTTCCAACCTACCTTTGACAGGATTGCTTATATTGAGAAGACTCAAGATAATCAACAAGCTCGGATTGATGATATTCTGAAAAATCAATCTTCTCAGCAATCACAACTTAATGAAATCCAAGCCTCAGTGGAACTGCTTGTCTCTCTTCTTCTACATGCTAATGCCAAAAAGGGGGAGAAAGTAATTAAGTCCAAATGCAAGAATGACAAGACACTGAAAGGGAAGGATGATGAAAAGGATGATCAAGGAAACTCTGGAATGGGTAGAGGTCATAGTCAAGGTAGAGGTTTCACATCAAGAAAAGCTGAAATCACAAGTCACAGGACAAGTTCGGATACTGGGAAAAGAATAAGTTCTGCTACTAGTAAAAGGATAAGTTCTGATGAACTTTTAGATCTTGATGAGGAAATGTCAAGACAGTTATTTCTTCAAGAAAATCCAGGAATGGACTTGGAGAGTTTAATGGAAGAAGAAGCCAGACTTAAATCAGAGAAAGTCACATCTAAATCTGAAGCTTCTGGTAAAAAACCACTTCCAAAACTCAAAGGCATTGTGATCAAATAAAGGACACATACTGAAGCAACATTGGCTAAATCACAACCGCAGATAGATCCAAGATCCAAGGGTAAAGAAAAGGTTGGTGAACCTATCAAGGTTTATGTGCCTCCTGAGGATGAAGAAATTACTGATGAAAAGGATGATCTTGCTCTGACTTCAAGAAAAGTTCTTAAAACAACCTCTGACATGGCTCAAGTTGTTCAGATTCAAGAAACTGTAAGTTCTGATATTCAGAAGAAGCAAGTAACCTCTGACATAGCTCAAGTTAACTTGATATCAGAATATAGACCAAAGACACTCCTACCAGGTTTCACTAAAGCAAAACAGACTCAACCTTTGAAGACTACTGCAAGTAGTTTTGAAGCTAGAGTAGTTACTGGAAAGGAAGCAAGAGATAAAACTGGATTGGGAAGTGTTGATGAAAGAAGAATACATAACACTACCAATGATCCAACTTCCTTGAGTGAACCAGGTATTGGAGCAACTCCTGAGAGATTGAATCAACTGGAATCTGTACAAATGGTTTATCATACCTACTTGAAAGAATACATCTTGTTGTATTTCATGACAGATGGTAGGGTTTATCATATAAGGCAAAATGCCATTCCATTGAAGTATTTTGAAGAATTGGAGCATGTACTATTCTTACTTCAAGTGGATGACAGATTGACAGGAACTGCTGCAAACTATTTGAAGGATCAGATTCAGAGACAGAAAAGGCTTTATTCTGTTAAGTCTAACAGCACATATGTTCCAAAGTACAGAGATCACAAGGGTGATATAGATGAAATGAAGCCCAATTCTGCTCAAATTATAACTACCTTTCTAGGGTACAGGGCTGTGGAATTCAATCTTGAGTCTGATAAAGCTTATTTGATCAGACTGGATCAGGATATAAGAAAAGCAAAGATTAATGATCTCAGGGCTGCAATCTTTCAAATTGGTGAAGATACTGCAGAGCTTAAAGATGCCAAAAGGAGAATGATTGATGAACTTAGATATGCTGAGAGATGTTTGTTGAAGAACTATCTCAGAACAACTCCTGACATCAGAGAGATCAGAAGATGAGGCCAAGTCAAAGATCTACAACTGCTTAAATTCTGATATTTGTACAAACTGAAGTTGTTATCAGAAGTTAAATATTGGTAAAGCTTTAAGGACTGTAAGTTGTAGTTATCTAGTCTAATTCTCATGCATTTGTACTTAATTTTTTTTTGACATCATCAAATATCTGTTAAACTTGTATATTATGCTAATTTACAAGTTGGGGGAGATTGTTAGATATATTTGATAATGTCATGGCTAATATGATTTATGTTTAGTTTTCAGATCTTACTTAACAGGACAAATCAGTACTTAACTGGGAATCAGTACTTATACTGGAAGTCAGGACTTAAGGATATCAGTACTTATATTATCAGGAGATAATCATCAGAAGTTGGATATCAAAACTTAAGTGCTGAAGGACGATTAGATAAGGAAAGTAGCTGATTAAAGGAAAGAAGATCGAGATAAACATAAGAAGAGATATGCATGAAGAAGGAGTTCCGTGAAGAATGGAATACTTGGAAGAAAAGATATCTGATTGATATATTTTAGGAAGCAGAATTATATTCCATATCAATTAGCGATTATCTTGTAACTGTGTAGTATATAAACACAGACATAGGGTTTACACTATAAGTGTTATCATATTCGAGAAGATTATTCATTGTAACCCTAGCAACTCTCGTGATATTTGTTCATCACTGAGAGGTAACAGTTTCATACTGTAACAGAGTTTATTGTTTCAATAAAGTTTGTTTTCTGTTACTTAAGATATTAAAGTTCGATTAGATTGTATTATACACTATATTCACCCCCTCTACAGTGTGTGTGACCTAACACGATGAGTTCGGAAAATCAGGACTAAGGTGGTTGTCTTTGGCAGGAGTTGAGTTTTTCTTGCCCCCTAGTCCGGATTGCCATGAGTTCGGCGAATCAGGATTAAGGTGGTTGTCTTTGGCAGGAGTTGAGCTTTTCTTGCCCCCCAGTCCGGATTGCGATGAGTTCGGCAAATCAGGACTAAGGTGGTTGTCTTTAGCAGGAGTTGAGGTTTTCTTGCCCCCCGTCCGGATTGCGCTGAGTTCTGCGAATCAGGACTAAGGTGGTTGTCTTTAGCAGGAGTTGAGCTTTTCTTGGCCCGCAGTCCGGATTGCATTGAGTTCTGCGAATCAGGACTAAGGTGGTTGTCTTTAGCAGGAGTTGCGCTTTTCTTGCCCCCAGTCCGGATTGCGATGAGTTCAGCGAATCAGGACTAAGGTGGTTGTCTTTAACAGGAGTTGAGCTTTTCTTGCCCCCAGTCCAGATTGCGATGAGTTCAGCGAATCAGGATTAAGGTGGTTGTCTTTAGCAGGAGTTGAGCTTTTCTTGCCCCCCAGTCCGGATTGCGTTGAGTTCTGCGAATCAGGACTAAGGTGGTTGTCTTTAGCAGGAGTTGAGTTTTTCTTGGCCCTCAGTCCGGAGTGCGCTGAATTCAGCGAATCAGGACTAAAGTTGGTTGTCCTTAAAAGATTTTATGATTTTCTTTCCCCCTAGTCCGGATTGCGTTGCAGTAGACCACCCGGACTTGTGTTGGAGAATTTCAGTTGTTATCGAGTCCAAGTGTGTTGGACTCGGGCATTTCTAGACCCGGATGTTGCTGGACTAGGATGTTTCGGGACCCGAGGTATTGCTGGATCGGGGTGTTGCGGGACCAAGATGTTGTTGCTGGACCTAGGTGTTGTTCTTGGACCTAGGTGTTGTTGCGGGACACGGGCGTTCCTCGACTTCAGTGTCCTTGGACCGGGGTATTGCTGGACCCGGATGTTGCTGGACAAGGGTGTTGCGGGACCTGGGATATTGCTGGACCGGGGTGTTACGGGACCTAGATGTTGTTGTTGGACCCAGGTGTTGCTGGACCTAGGTGTTGTTCTTAGACCTAGGTGTTGTTGCTGGACCCGGGCGTTCCTCGACCTCGGTGTCCTTGGACCTGGGTGTTGCTGGATCCGGATGTTGCTGGATGAGGGTGTTGCAGGACCTGGGGTATTGCTGGACCGGGGTGTTGCTGGACCCAGGTATTGCTGGACCCGAGTGTTGTTGAACTAGGATGTTGCGGGACCCGGGATATTGCTGGACCGGGGTGTTGCTGGACCCGGGCGTTCCTCGACACTGGTGTCCTTGGACCTGGTTGTTGTTGGACCCGGGTGTTGCTGGATTAGGGTGTTGCAGGACCCGGGGTATTGCTGGATCGGGGTGTTGCTGGACCCGGGTGTTGCTGGACCTAGGGTGTTGAGGGACTTAGGTGTTGCGGGACCTTGATGTTATTGCTGGACTCGGGTGTTTCTGGACTTGGGTGTTGCTGGACCCGGGTGTTGCTGGTCCCTGGGTATTGCGGGACCTAGGTGTTGCGGGACCCGGGATATTGCTGGGCCCGGGTGTTGCTGGACTCGGGGTGTTGCGGGACATAGATGTTGTTGCTGGACCCGGGCGTACCTGGTTGTTGTTGGACCCGGGTGTTGCTGGATTAGGGTGTTGCGGGACCCAGGGTATTACTGGACTATGTAAGACCAATCTGGATTCAAAGATGGAGAGTTGTGCTGGATTGAGAGGAAAACTTGTTGTTTTATTGCCCCCAATCCGGGTTGGGTATGTAGAGACCAACCCAGGTCTATGTAGAGAAAATTTGTCTGCTTTGAGAAAAATGTGCTTTTTTATTGCCCCGAATCCGGGTTGAGGGAGAGAAATATTTTGCTTTTTGCCTTGGAATTTTTTTTCCAAGGATAAGATCATTGTGGTAGTCCGGGTTCAAGCATGGCCCCAGACTAGGATTGTTTTTTGCCTTAAAAAAATATTTATAAGTATAAGATTATTGTGCTAGTCCGGGTTCAAGCATGGCCCCGGACCAGGATTACTTTTTGCCTTAGAAATTTTTTTCTAAGTAAATATGTTTGCTCTAGTCCAGGTTCAACATTGGTCCGGACTAGTGGTTGCTTTTGCCTTAGAAAAATAATTCTAAGTAACTACATTTGCTCTAGTCCTGACTACTATTGTGTCCGGACTAGTGGTGGCTTCTTTACTTAGGAGATTAATTCTAAGTAAATATTGTTGCTCTAGTCCTGACTAATATCTTGTCCGGACTAGTGGTGGCTTCTTTACTTAGAAAATTAATTCTAAGTAAATATGGTTGCTCTAGTCCTGACTAATATCTTGTCCGGACTAGTGGTGGCTTCTTTACTTAGAAAATTAATTCTAAGTAAATATGATTGCTCTAGTCCTGAATAATATCTTGTCCGGACTAGTGGTGGCTTCTTTACTTAGAAAATTAATTCTAAGTAAATATGGTTGCTCTAGTCCTGACTAATATCTTGTCCGGACTAGTGGTGGCTTCTTTACTTAGAAAATTAATTCTAAGTAAATATGATTGCTCTAGTCCTGACTAATATCTTGTCCGGACTAGTGGTGGCTTCTTTACTTAGAAAATTAATTATAAGTAAATATGGTTGCTCTAGTCCTGACTAATATCTTGTCCGGATTAGTGGTGGCTTCTTTACTTAGAAAATTAATTCTAAATAAATATGGTTGCTCTAGTCCTGACTAATATCTTGTCCGGACTAGTGGTGGCTTCTTTACTTAAAAAATTAATTCTAAGTAAATATGGTTGCTCTAGTCCTGACTAATATCTTGTCCGAACTAGTGGTGACTTCTTTACTTAGAAAATTAATTCTAAGTAAATATGGTTGCTCTAGTCCTGACTAATATCTTGTCCGAACTAGTGGTGGCTTTTTTACTTAGAAAATTAATTCTAAGTAAATATGGTTGCTCTAGTCCTGACTAATATCTTATCCGGACTAGTGGTGGCTTCTTTTCTTTAGCTCGAGCTTTGCTTCTTTCTCTTTTCTGATTTCCTCCCGCATCTCTTCCAACCTTCTCTGCTTAGCCGTTTCTGCTTCTTTCTTATTACCCTGATCCTTTTAGTTTTTCTTTCCCTAAGCTCTAATCCGGTCAAAGGCAGATCTTTTAGATTGCTAGGAGTCCCCGGACTCCTCCGGTTCTTCTTCAAGTTCGGCTTCTCCCTGAAGTCGAGTTTGTCTCTGCATGTAGAGCCGAATTGCTTCTGCCAGTTCATCACTTGTAAGGTTGGCCATGTGCTCTTCGGTCACCGGGACATTAGTGTATTTGTATTGGTTCAGCTCAATAAGGCTTCTGGCGTCCCGGGTGAGTGTTGTAATGGTTGCTCCTGGAACGCTTCTCTGTCGGCTCCTGGATTAAGGGTCTGGGAGTGGTCTGGCTCCTGGACCTGAGTGCTAGCAGATGGTCTCCCAGAAGTATTCTTTCCTGGTCTTGCCATTTCTCAAATATACCAACAACAACAAGCAAAAATTTCCAACTAACAATAATGATCTATGGTTGCTTTTCGAAAATCGTAAAAACTACCCAGAACAACAAGTAGTAAAAGATGGCTTTCTGGGACTGCTTTTAAACAATCTTCTGGGACTACTCAACAAGGTGGTAGTAAACAAAAAGGCAATATGCAAACTAGAGTAAAATCGAGGTTCTAAAATAATCAAAACCAACAAAAGCACACAAAAATGTGGCTTAACTAAACAGCATTCGCTTTTATGGAAGAGGTTGGTTGTTTGGGTTCTTACAAGTTGAATAAATGGACTCTTTTTAGAACTTGTTGATGAAGATGAATCCAGGGGCACCGAGACCCAAGGATGGAGAGCCCCTCCTTCTAGCGCCAAATGATAAATCCTGGTGGCGGGGCTACTCCTTCGTCGTCGTGTCTGGATCCTTCGCTGCTGTGGTGGTGTAGCTGTTGTGGGGCTCCTACAAAACAACACCGGAAGGGGGGTTTGGTCCCGCGGCGCCTCCGGCGTGAGAGTAAGAACTAGCCTTTTGGGAAGATGGAGATGAATATGAATATAAGGTTGCTGTGAGTGTGTATGAGTGTGAAAGAATGATTAACCCCAAAACCTCACCTTCTTGGGCTATTTATAGCTCAAGGATAGGGTTTTGGGGTTGGTACCTTTGAATCGTAGCCATTGGTTCTGGGAGCGGAGGACACCTGGCGGGAGTGGATGCTTTACACGTGTCAGTGCGGGACTGGCCGAGGAATGTTCTGAGTATCCTCTGACACGTGCATTGATTATTCCCATGATTGATGCGTGACAGTTACTCCCATCATGTCCTTGGGCCAGCGTCTCAAGTGCTGGGATTACTCAAGGTTGAGGTCGCGGGACTGGACTAGTCAGGACTGGTAGTGTTAGGACTAGACTGAGTTGGGAGGCTAGGACTAGTCCTCCCAAGAGCTGTATGGAGTTAGGAGTTTGGGGTCAGTCCTTCTAGGATCTGTATGGAGTCAGGAGTCTAGGACTAGTCCTCCCAGGAGCTGTATGGAATTAGAAGTCTAGGACTATTCCTTTCAGGAGTTATATGTAGTTAGGAGCCTAGTCCTTCCGGGAGCTGTGTGTAGTTAGGAGCCTAGGAGTAGTCCTCCCAGGAGCTATGTGGAGTTAGGAGCCTAGGAGTAGCCCTCCCAGGAGGTATATGGAGTTTGGAGCTTAGGAGTAGTCCTCCTAGGAGCTGTATAGAGTTAAAAGCCTAGGAGTAGTCCTCCCAGGAGCTACATGTACTATCAAACACAACACCCATAACATTGCCAGAGAAGGTCTGAGAATGGACAACGATGATCGCCAGCGAGTTTGGGAACAGGGAAACTGGACTAGCATGGTGGGACGTTATGATTTCAGGCTGGTCTTACCGATGATTGAAGATGACAGTTGGTTGGATCAGGAGATCGAAGAAGAAGAAGATGAGCAAATGAAGGAGGTCATGAGGCGAGTAAAGCTAAGTATGCCAACATTAAGGCCCTATTTGGTTGGGGGGTTAATGGGAGATGGGCTGGGCTGGGTTGGGGTGGGTTCTAAAAAACCATGTTTAGGAATTTTATTTTGTAGGAGGGTTGGGTTTCGGGGTGTTTATTGAGGGTCTGTGAGGGTTCATTTATTTTAATTAAACCCGACATTTTCAACACCCCGAATCGGGGTGTTAGCTTCCTTCTTTCTTTTCGACCGCTCATCTCTTTCTACTCCGCCCATCTCCTCTCTCCCTCTCTCTCGTCTCTCTCGCACTCATCCCGATATGAACATCTCAAAGGTACTCTCTCCCTTTCTCTCCCTTTCTCTCTCTATCTCTCACTCTCTCTCTCTTTCTATCTCTCTCTCCCCCCATATTCTGTCTCTTGTTCTCTATCCCCGCTATCTCTCTACCCTTGTTCTCTGTTTGTGTCTTTCTTATTTGTGTATGTAAATATGCGACTTAACAGTGTTTGATTCTTGAAGTAATTGATGGGTTTTGTTAGTTTTTTCAGTTATTTAGTGAATAAATTTAAAGAATTGAATTCTTGAGTTCTAGCTAACTGTGTTGTTCTTAAATAATTTCAATAGTTTTATGTTCTAGCTAGCTAAATTCTTGTTATTTTATAGTTGTTCTATAGTACTGATTCTCTTCAAATGTTCTAGTAAGTAAGATTTCGTAAAATAATTTTCTTGTCTTATAAATTGTAAATTTAGTGTCTTAGATTTTGTAATTACATAAATGTGTATAAGCATGCAGGTTTGGGACTTTAGATAAAAAAAATGGAGTAATAATTTAACTTGTACATGGCTGTTATGTTTATACAATGTTTCCCTTATGAGGTCTTTTCATGTTCTAAATAAACCGTAGATAGCCTCCAGTCTTTGCTTTAGCAAATCAGATTCTTTACTTGAACCCAATATCGTACTTGGCTTAAGAACTGCAGTTAGTCTTTTGGCTTCTTTGCTTATCTTCTTATTAATTTACTTGTTGGTATTTTTTAGATGGATGAAAAAAGTGGAAGAAAAAAGTATAAGAAAATGGGAATATATGCATCGATACTTGTGGCTTGCTCAATTGTCAATCGGCGAAAACACGACATTATTAGTCGTTCTTTAAGGCTTGAGAGTGAAAAGGTTAGAAATGAGATTTTGACTCATTTGTTTTCAAATGCACATTATTGTCGAAGTATAATACGAATGAGTCCCAAAGCATTTCTAGATTTGTGTAAAATATTGGTTGTAGAAGGTGGTCTTCGACCAACAACAAGAGCAACAGTTGAGGAACAAGTGGTCAAGTCTCAAGTTCCTTCGGAGATATTCACTGAGACTAGGTTTTATCCTTATTTTAAGGTAAATGTCATATTACTAAAAGTTAGGGTTAGAGTGACGTTTTGTATGGTATGAATGATGTGCTAATACAATTTTTATGTCAGGACTGTATCGGTGCAATTGATGGTACTCATGTTCGTGTAAAAGTTTCATCTGCGGAAGCTCCTAAATATCGTGGAAGGAAGGACTATCCAACTCAAAATATATTAGGAACTTGTACATTTGACTTGAAGTTCTCATATGTTTTGGCTGGATGGGAAGGTACTGCTTCAGACTCCAGAATTATAAAAAATGCTTTGACGAGGAACCATTGTCCCAAAATTCCCGAAGGTATTTAAATTACATATACCTCCTATACATGCTCATAAATATTATCTCGTTGATACTCATATAATCATTGTCTCAAATAAATGCTTTTACATTATTTAGGAAAGTATTATCTCGTTGATGCCGGATTTATGCTAAAGAGTGGACTTATTACGCCTTATAGAAGGGTTCGTTATCACTTAAAAGAGTACTCTGGAAATCCACCTAGAAATGCACGTGAATTATTCAATCATAGACATTCTTCTTTGCGTAACGCGATAGAGCGTGCATTTGGTGTACTAAAGAAGAGGTTTCCAATCATAGCAAGTGGAACTGAACCAAATTATAGAATGAAGACTCAAAACCTAATTATCTTGTCTTGTTTTATTCTGCACAATTATCTTATTAAGAAAGATCCAGACCATATCATACTTGCTGAGGTTGATCGAGAAATTGAAAATGGTGGTACGAATGAACAACTACAACTTAGAGATGAAGACGAAGATACTAAAAAAGGAGAGGATATCAGAGACTGTATAGCAGCCCAAATGTGGGCGAATTATTCTTTATAACTCGTAAGTTTTCATTCTTTATTTATTCTTATGACTTTATGATTTACTTAGCTCAAAGTTTTGTAGATTTAAAGAAAATGTGATTTGGGATTCAAGCTATATTATAATACACTCATATAAAAAGTAAATGTGTATGACTGTCCATTTCATTAAGTCTGACTGTAAAATGTCAAATGCAGTTGGATCTGTGGGCATCATTATCATTATTACACTCAAGAATGGCCACCAAGTTATAAAGTAATGGCCATAAGATTTCTTTGTGTGGTTCATAGTAGATACTTGATACCCATGTCTCATTTACATTCCATAGTTATGGGGCATAATAACGGTCATAAATTATTTTTGATCTCTGACCAGAAAATAATATATTTGTTCATCGAAGCTGCATTAGTCCCCTAACTTGGTAGAATAGTGGATTGGTGTCTGTCACATAACCTATTAATGAACTCTGTTTTATTTGTTTTTTACACCGCATTGTTGTCATTAAACTTGTGTAAATCAAATTCAATATACCTAGTCCTATGTTCTACTCAGAATCTGTCCGAGAAGGGCGAAATGCACCTTACTCATGCTCTTTGGAGTAGGGAGGCCCTTGGACAAGGCAGACAGTTCAGTTTCGATATTTCTACTTGAGAATGTACCATCTCAGTGTTGTGGTATTAATTTGTTCAATTGTGTAGCAGGTGCTCTTTTTTGGTGAAGCTCATCAACTTCCAAAATACAGGACTGGAATGTGGGAACTTCTCAGACAACAGCAACTCTCAGTCTGTCATTGCGACCATAGCTATAGCTTGCTTTCACTGCTGCAGTTTCTCAGGGTCATGCTCAGAATGGAATATAGTACTTGTAGTTGTCTAATAATGGACTGATATTATGGATCGAAATACAGTACTAGATGTTTGTTCATGTAGTGTAATATTTAACAGTCTGTATTGTCATTCAACTCAGCACTATTATGAGATCATTTTAATTCTTCATTAGTGTTATGGAAATCTTTAAATTTGAACTTGTTTTCCTGACAACCAAGGGGTACCATGTTACCCGGACTTAACTAAAAATTTATATATGTTACTCGGACTCAAAGGTCCGAATAATACATGTCCAAATATGGGACTCGACAACACACATTTCAAAAATTATAATTAAGAAAATAGAGATTGTTATATTTCAATTTTAAACTTTGCCCTTCCATTTCCATTTATAATATGTACAAGTTCATAACTCATATAAATCTCTTTAATTTTAATAACTTTTTTTTGTATTTTTTTAAAATTTGTAATTGAAAACCTGAACCATCTTTATTGTAAAAAAATTATAAATTAAAACATTATATTTTCTAAAAAAAACTATTTAATTTACAATTTTTACACAACCCCAAATGACAAAACTCCATCCAAATGGGGTAAGGGTTGAACCCTCCATTTCCGAACCCTTGAATCCAAACAAGGTAGGGGTTCAATCTAACCCAACCCAGCCAGCCCAGCCCAACCCAGCTCAACCCCATCTCTCCTAACCCCTCAACCAAATAGGGCCTAAGCAACGAAAGCAAAAGAGAATACATCTCCGAACAAAGAATGTGTATGCCAACGACATGAATACTACTCAGGGTTTTGAGGTTGGAATCTATCCGTCCATGTTTCGTAACACTGTTGGATGCATGATTACTCCGTACTACTGCCCACCGGAAACCACCATCACCGATTACGAATTAGATAATTTGACTCGTCTCGCCAATGAGGCCATTCAGCATTACAATTCTGAGAATGGAAAAGAGTATGCCAATGTCACAGTAAGCAAGGCCACGAGATCGTTTTCTTGCGGGTTTTCTTACTATTTGACATTCCAAGCGTCGTTGCCTGATGGTGAGAGTCCCCTGACATTTGAGACCAGCCTACATGAGCCTCCCGCGTTTAAAAAATCTTCCACAGAGATCGACTTTGTGAGGCTCAAGAACGTTGACTGATTACAGCTAAATTCTATGTTGTAAACCTTCTAATTTTTCTTAATATGTTCTCCTGTTAAAGTGTAAACGATAATGGTTTTCCTATCCATGTTATTTCAAGTGTTCTTCAATTTTGTTTTGCATATAAGTAGTAGTAATTTAAATTTCATATATGGTTCCAATGTTAATGATCAATTCGAATGTTGGTAGCATTATGATTAAAGCTATTTAACACAGGCTTTGTATGTTTACAAAAATCAGTTTCACACAATTTCTGGATTCAAAATTGATGATTTAGTTTAAGTTTTGGTTATTTGGGCTGTGTAGATAAAAATACTAGGTCAGTACTCCTCTCTGCTATCCTGTTCGGTGTGATTTATGATGTTGGCTATATAGTTTTAGTTCCACGTTGGATTGACAAGACGAGGATCAAAAACTTAACGATCTAAATACTAAACTGAATCTAACTGAGTATCTTGTATCACATCAATTTCTCATCACTATAGTTTAACAGACTACGAAATTACTCCTGTAACTGAAGCAAGGAGCCGTAAAATTATGACTACTCCTCTAAACTTACAGTGCTTCTTTAGGATGACGTAAACCCTTGTGGAAGGCTTCAAATTAGTCGCCTGGGATTGAAATAAGGCAACCTTAGTTCACAATCAATGGTTAGGCTTCTGTAATAATATTGACGTAAACTTGGAATTGTAGGTATTTAATTGTAGGCCTGGCTCTTGGCGATCTGAATTGTGCAGCACTTGTGGAGATAAATTTTCGAGCTCAAGTATGTCAGTCTTTTTATTCAAGTTACTTATTTATATGTCAGTGATTCTTTCAGAGCACAGATATTCTGAGCTTGTTAATTTCTTGTCAAATGCTTTTAATGGTTGTAGCTCAATTCATAACTGATGATGATTCAGACATTGCAGCGTTCCAAACAAATCAAATAAAAATAGATTTCACATTCATTATTTTTTGACTTGTTTAGTAGAACAGCACAAAAGAGATCAAAACCAGAAGAATGCATGTTCAGATTGCTGCAGATAAACGAGTACATGACAAGTACTAGTATAACACTATACGAGCCGTGGTTGTTTTGAGTCGCAAATGAGTTTAACAGATCGACTAGATTCATATGACCTACTTGTTCAGTAGCGACCACAGCTAGCAGTATCTGCAATAGAAATTATAACTACCGGATTAAGGTGTGATTGTTTGTTTGGTTTAGACTGCGTCGTCATTCTGATTATAGACAATGGAACGTTTGTTTCTGTTTACAGAATTCTGCCAAGAGTTGAACCTTATGCATCACACATTCCATGTTCCGTGCGTTCATGAATGCCAATCATGTGAAAAGTCGTTCTCATTCCCGTTAACCATATTGAAATCTTATAATCCAAGCGGCCCCTTAATTAAATCCGCGGCCAGGCCATTTGAGCATCCCCGGAATATAAATTTTGGTTGTTCTCAAACCTCAGCCTTCAGAATTGAGAAAGAGTCTTTGGCATTACATGTGTCTTGTTTTTATTCTTGATTAAGACTAATGAGTAAAATTCAGCGATGTTTAGAGTCTTTTTAGAACATCTCCGATGCTAACAAACCCATAACTTCCATAAATATCAATTATGAAGATTTTGTATAAAAGTATTCACTTCAATGGTACATGCCCGTTAGCTAAAAATATAGCCAACCTCCTGACGTTGTCCATATTTGTTGAACTTCTACCGACCAGCAGCCGAATAACACATCATATGTTACCATATCAAAATACAATATTTTATTTATAACAACTTGAAATAATGATAACATACTATTTTCAAAATATAGTTATTCATTATAGCCAACTCCATTGAAGGGAAATTTCTTATAAATTCAGCAAATTTTAGATAATCAGTAAATAACACAATTTATCCAATCATTTCAGTTAATAAATATTGGTGATGCTCTTAAGCTAACAAAAGTGTCGGTAAGGACTCAATTATATGTCCACAAGATTTTACACTTCCTATGTATTACATAAAACTTTTTAGGCCACTTTCTTCAAATTCATTGTCAAAATCCACTTAATTTCAATAACAACAATAAAACTGATTACGATTGAAAGACAAGTAATTGTTAGGTGGCATGTCCCCATTTGTCCCAAGATGCTAATTTTCTCCAGTTCTGTCTATTTTAAAACCTTGTTAAATCTTAGAGAACACGACTCAACTTGCGCTTGCTGTGCAACAAACACAGCCTTATGGGAAGGAACAAATAAAAAGAAAAAGTTGCACCAAAGTTTCAACGCCAATTTCTTTGAAAACTAGGTATATTATTAGTAATTTTTTAATAGTATTTAAATGTGTATTATATAACGAGTGTGGTAAGTGTGTCCCCATGATCACGTAATAAACATTAATATTTACGAGTTTAACTTATTTTTATTGGTTGAATTTGTGTGAATGCAAATAAGTTTACTAATATTTATTATTCAAAAATCAATCAAAACTTATGACATAACATTTTAATGTGTGCCCATTAAAAACACCATGAAAAACTATTGAAATGAATGTAGGCGATATTTTTGTAATTATCCAATTGATTAAAGAACAAGAATAATAAAAATATACTACATCTTTATATAATTTTCCTAAATACGTGTCCTGAATTTTGAGATATCCTATGCCATCTCCGAAAAATTTGTCCCACCATTTTGTTGAAACAATTTCGAAACAGCTATTTTAGATTTTTGAACACGAGACATATTTCGAATAAGCCAATTCATTTGGGACCCTGCGAGAGGCGAAAGCCACATGCTAGGATCATAGTACTTTGATATTTTTGCTCTTCTGATTCTCGGGAGTCTCTTTGTAGGATATTTGGTCAAAGTATAACCAGTTAACATAATTTTTTTAATGAATATTATCTAAAATCATGACATTATAAAATTTTATAATTAAAATTTTCAGGTTAGCCGAGATTTCAAACTGAATTAACCCGCTAGATTTTGCGCTTGCTTCATGTTAAAAAAATAAAAATTGTCATGGTAATAATTAGTTTGCATGAATTTAATATTTAAAAGGTATTGTGAAATTTAATAAAACGACGAGATGTTGGGCCACGTTATCCCCACGGGTCCAATAAATGTAACACGCAAGTTGGGCTTAATGATTAATGCCAGCGGAAACTAAATCCAGAAAATTGTATTAAAATCCGATTTTCAATTGATATTAATACAGTTGCAAATATCTCATCAAGTTATTTGTATTTTTGCGTATTGTTTTTCCCTTTCATCCATCACTTCATCTCATCTCCATGTGCACCTTAAAAAGCTCATTGAAAAAGAAAGAAAAAGAAATGTGATACAGCTTAATTGTCAGAAGAAACTTGATTAGTTTGTAAAATGACTTATAACTATTTTCCATTATTAAGATTTTAGTTAAGGATTTACTTTTACGGTGACAGTTAAATTTCATCTTCTACTACCGTGACGAGTTAGGCGCTGTTTGGGATTGTTGTCAAAAATTGTTGTGCTATTAGAAAAAGTGATGTTATAAAAATCAGATGACTGTTTGGTAATTTTTTTGATATGTATATGTTTTGATGCAAAAAATTAAAAAATAATAATGCATTTGGTAAGTTTTGACAGTGAAATCAACATTTGTTACCCGTAAAAGCTGAAAAGCAGCTTTTTCTAAAAACATGGGGGGACTTACTTTCTCTAAGAGAAGTTTTTAAGTCAAAAACACTTTTTCATAAATCAACTTTTGAAATTTAATAAACAATTTTTTAACTGTTTTCGACGAAAAGTTGCTATTGTTGTCATCAACAACAACACACCCTTAGTCATAAATTAAATCCGCACTCACTACATTTCTCGATTATCTGTAAATATTTATGTTATGAGTTACTAATATGATCGAGCGGTATAATATACACATGCTTATTGCATCGAATGAAAACTAAGGTTTTTCCGTATTAATTTACTTGCCAGTTTAACTTGCACACGTAATTTAAGACGTATTGATCGCATAGTTTTATCGATTATTTTTCAAAATTTCTCTTTAGGTATATAAAATTTTAAAGTTAATTTATAAAAAAATATTAAAGAATAATTAATGAAATTATATAATCGATGCAATCTAAAATAAGCATAAAAATGAAGTTGGACAATTTATATGAGACGAAGTGACTAATATTTATAAGATCGTTATCTTTGACTAATGCAACAACCAATTCACGGATGTCCTCAATAAATAGGTTTAATATAAATATTTGATGCAAGTTGAGGTGAGCGACATTCTGTCCGTACTCAAATTTTTCAATTTTGATATCCCGGCTCGCAAAAATATCAACGCACAAAACCAACAATCAGTTATTATGAAATGTTGGCCGTTTAAATTTGTATGTGCAAGTGCAACTATGAGCAATTAGTATATTTTATTATTCTCATTTTAATTGATATTTAATTTTTTTAAACGTATTTTAAGATGACAAAAAGATGTTACTTATACTTGATAAATAAATATAAATTTTATATCAAATTAAAGCTTAGTTTCTAAACTTTATTTTGATATAAATATTAAAAATAACAAATATGTGTAATTCTAATAATGTCCCCTTTTGGCTTTGACCCTACAAAAACCTTGTTTGTCAAACGAACATCAATATCTTTTTTATTATATTTTTCTCGAACTAATTTAAAATAGAAAAATGTATATAAAATAACAAGTGCACCCATAGAAATATACCTTCATAGTCTTTGACATTAACTTTATCGGAAAATTAATATGGAAAATTATTTCAACTGAAATTTTTTTTATGCACACGACTAGAGCTCAAATTACAATTATGAACTCGCTTTCATTTATTTAGTGAATTATTTATTTATAGATTTGGCATATGTGATATGTCAAACATTATGTTGGTATGTTTCCAAATTCGTGTAATCAAATTATGATTAGGCGATAGACCAATAAACTACAAAATTCATAATTTTTTTATTAAAAAAAGTCCAAAATGTCAAAGCACAGCCAACCTGTTTCCATGAAAAAGAATAAAAGTCGCCAATATATTTTCTTATTTGGGAAATACAATAAGAAAATACAAATTAGGTCTAGAAATATGTTGTATACGAGTTAATATAGGTTGTCATATTTTCTTATCCTTGTTTAATATCTAGCATAGCAAGTTTCTGTTCGCTAATTATTCATTTCGTCATTTTCGATTGTTATTTTAAGATGAATATAAAGTATAGTTATATAATATTTTTTTAAAAAAATTCTGAATAAATATAGCATGTTTAAACTTTTATTCAGAAAAAAAGAAAATTTTAAATAAAAAATTACAAGACTACACTTTCTATTCATATTAAAATGCGTGACGGACACCCTCACACGATTACAGTTCTAAAGGACATGGAGTCAAAGCATTATTTTGTTGATTTTTAATAATAAAAAAAAACAAGTTCTTTTTAGTTCTTTTAAAAAAACTAAATTGCAAATTCTTTTTTATAAAATACGGCACAACTCTATATGCGATCTGAAATACAACTTTGCAATTTCGTTACAATTATTTTCAACCTGTTATGTAATTGTCGATATATAACCATGTTTTTATTTTTTAAAATTTTTTAAAAAATTATTAAAAATTTGGATACTTTCAACAAATTCCCCATTGTTTATGATTAACAGTGCTGAGCAAAACCGATCCGAAATCGAAAAACCGAACCGTGCTAATTCGGTTCGGTTCGGTCCTGATTTTTTCAGAAATTCGGTCTATTCGGCCGAACCGAATAGAAATAAAATTCGGTTCGGTCCAATTCTCTTAAAAAATATTTCGGTCCGGACCGAATAGACCAAATTATAAATACTATAATTTTATATTATATACATTTTACATATATCTTAAAAATTATAATCATAATTTTTAATTTATAATTGTATTTGTACACTTTTAGTATTCTATATATCACCTTACTTTAATTATATTTTAGATTTTATAATTTTTGGTTTAAAATTTCAACACAATTTTATTTTTGATCCAAAACCAGGTCGAACCGAATTATTTTGGTTCGGTTCGGTTCTCTCCATATTACAATTTCAGTCCGGCCCGATGTGATCTAAGAAAAAATGGTAATTCGGTTATTCGGTCGGCCGTTCGGTCCGGTTTTGGACTGAACCGAGCGAATGTTCGGCCATGATTTAGTTCCTATGCATATTTATAGATTCATTGAACAAATACGTACCAACTTTGGATTCCAAGCAACTCGTGACAAGAACTTTAAGTCAGAGGAAGAATTTGATGACATTATTTATTTTAATTTCAAATTATTTTAATTACAATTTAGTAATAAAATTCTAGAATCTTACCTTGTCTCGGTTAGCAATTAGTTAATTAAGCCAATCTTTGTTGCTTTAAGCAACTAGCTTGTAGAGTTGTAGTTAGGCTGATGATCATATTTTCTATTTTTGTCAACGTACCGACAACTAAACTTAAGAATGTGTTAATTATAACTAAGCTTCCACTTACATTTCATTGTGCTTATAATCTTGTTAAAATATTTTAACTAAACATTAAACTTTTTTAAGGTATTTGTTAAGTTATGTGCTGTATACGAGTGACCGTTTTAACTTTTAAGCATGAAAAGTGACAACTTTGCTGCACCATCTGATAAGTTAATTGTCTGGCAGAATTAGCAAAAAAAAAAAATTTGTCTGGCAGTATAATTTTATGTTGTCGTTAAGCAGTAGGAAAGGCAACGGTTTGGTACATTTCGGGTTTGACAAAAATTAATACTGTATCGAATTATTTTTATGAAAATCAAATCCGAATCGAACGGGATAGAATCCAAAAATAAAAACTAAACCCAAATGGTGGGTGTCGGTTCAGTTCGGATTTAAACCGAAACCCAAAAATTATATCCTAAATATATATATAAATATTAAAAAATAAAGTCTTTAAAAAGTCTTTAGTCCAAAAATTATTTATAAAATATTGATATATATATATATATCATTCATTAACAAGTTTTACAATACCTAGAATTTTTTTCAAGTTTAACAACAACAAAAAAAATTGTTCGGAAATTAAATACTTCATATTCTTGCAAACATAGTGCTCGTTTGGAAAATTTTAAAATAAATAACTTATAATTTAAAATACATATGTAACTTATAAGTGATAAGTAGATTAATACTTATAAGTTATATAAGTGTTTGAATACTTTTACTTATAAATTAGAATTTTTTCTACTTAAATGGGCTCAAATAAATAATTTTTAAATATAATTATCTTCATTTGTAAATTTTAAATTTAAATAATATTTACAAACATATATTCTAAAACTAAAGTTAATAAAAAAATGAAAATCAAAATAAGTTGAAAAAAATATATCGTTACTAACATTCAACTTATCAGTTTATAAGTTATAAATTTGACTTATGAACTTGGTCGACAAACACTCGTCAATAAGTATTTTTTGGCTTATAAGTCAATAAGCCACTTAAACGGGAGTGGTCAAACAACCCATAATAAAATACATATGATTAAATTTAGAAATGATATCAATGATTTATAATTAAGAAAATGGGAAAAACTTAAATTTTTTTAAAAAATGATAAATTTTCAACTTAAAAAAATTACGCTAAAAATGATATTAAGAAAAATACTCAATTATGTACGAGTCATACTTGGTTATCTTAGTCAGTTATATATCTCATTTTATATATATATATATATTTAAATATAAGTTAGCAATTTTTCTTTATTAAACATCTGACCAACTCCTTATTCATTTAAACTATTTTTATATTTGGTTACTCGATTAAAATGAGTTATCATACATGACAAAACCATTTCTTAATTATATAAATTTATAATGTCAATATATAATAATATTATATTAAATATAATATATGGGGTTTGGTCGGATTCGGTTTGGATCCGGTTTTGGTTCTTTGTTCATTGCATTCCCGTGAGTCCGTGACAATGGTTATATGTCCCATAAAATTTCAGTTCTAGCCCTTTGGCAATAGGTTTGAATGTTAAAAGAAATATTTTTAGTTGTCCATTTTAATATTTTGTATGTGTTTTAAATGTACTAGATTATATATTTCTGAAAATTATTATTAATTTTTTTAAAATAATATTCCTTCTATTCCAAAATACCAGTTCATTTGAATTTTTACACATATTTTAGGTAAATAAAAAATAAAGTTCCACGAAATATTTTTCAAAATTTATTTTTCTGAATAAAAAGTATACATATTAAATTTTACTTGAAGAAAAGAATTTTTTTTTTTAAAAGTATGTGGAATTATGACTTTTATACACGTTAAAGTACACATAAAAGGTTAAAAAGACTTCTATTTTGAGACGGAGGGAAAACATATAACCAGTAAAATATCGGGACTTATATTTTTGGATTGAGGACTTCTATTTTGGAACGGGGGAAAGTATTTAAAACCAATAAAGATAAGTGTTCATACATTTTGAATACGTTTGAAAATTGAAATACACAACAAATTTGAAACGGGTAGAATATTAATTTATTGTGACAAAAACATACCCAAACTAAAATGCCAAGACACACCGAAAACCTAAGAGGTTAAGAATGGCAATCATAATGATGCTCCAAACGTTCTCTTTTAATTATTTAAGGCATCTACAAAAGAAAAAGAAATTGGACATTATAAAGATCTCATAATCTTCCCCACTAACAATCAAAAATAAATTAGTAAAGCAAGCTAAAGATCAATCATTGCCAAACAAGTAACATGCAAATGACACCTAAACATGCACATTACAACATCATAATAAACTATCAAACAAAGCATTATAACAAGATTCTTTATATCATCATCATTGTTTCTTGAACAAACAAATTAAAACCACAAATATAGCTTTTCTAATCCTAATGCTTGATCTTGCTCAATTCTTTTCATAGCAAAATCAAACACATTATTATTACATTTTTGCCCCCACCTCACAAATCTACACTTCTCCACACCCCTCCTCCATTATATGTATACAATATAATTGTTGTATATATAAATATTTGTATGTATCTATACAACAATAACAAGGTTTTTCCACTTCTTACAAGAACAATTTAAAATTTCAAAAAAGAAGTAAAAAAGAAAAAGAGAATTATTTATGCTTGATTCTTGGTGCCACTTTCCGGTTTTACCCTCGGTTTAATCCCATAATAACTCACATACCACTTGACAAACTTTCTCAACCCGGTTGACAAATCGGTACTCGGTTTGTACCCGAAATCATTGTAAGCCAAACTAACATTAGCATGAGTATACGGAACGTCGCCGTTTCGAGGCATTCGAATCACATGTTTCTTGGCCTTCACATTTAATAAACTTTCCAAAATGGAAACCAACTTTCCTACCGACACCGGAGAAGTGTTGCCTAAATTATAAATCCGCAACTGCGCTGCACCCTTCTTTTTTCCACCGCTGCCGGTGCTCTTCTCCGCCGTGTCGAGAGCACCGACGCAACCTTTTACGATATCGTCAATGTATGTGAAATCACGCGCCACTTCTTTATCATCTTGTGTCTTGTATATATTGATCGCTTTACTTTGAAGCAAGTCTTTCGTGAAGAAGAAGTAAGCCATGTCGGGCCTTCCCCAAGGCCCGTAAACGGTAAAAAAACGTAATCCGGTCATTGATAATCCGTAAATGTGATTATACGTGTGCGCGATCTCTTCCCCTGCTTTTTTAGTTGCAGCGTAGAGACTTGCTGGTTGGTCAGTACGGTCTGACTCGGAGAATGGATTCTCCGTGTTCAGACCGTACACGGATGACGAAGAAGCCCAAACAATCGCTGGCTGTGGATCAGCTGCCTTCACAACTTCGAGTAGAGTAACAAATCCAGCTATGTTTGACTTAATATACGATTGCGGATTTTGCATTGCGTAACGTACACCAGCCTGAGCCGCTAGATGTAAAACATGACTAAACGGCACGATGCTAAATAACTTTGCTAGCAATTCTGCGTCATTTAAATCAGCCTCGACAATAAAAATATCATGACTCGCCAACATTTTTTGTCGAGCTCGTTTCAGCGAAGGATCATAATATTTATTAAAATTATCGAGCCCTAAAACTCCGTCACCGCGTTTTTTCAACGCGAGCGAGCAATGAGACCCGACAAATCCAGCAGCACCAGTGACGAGAATTGAGAATCCGTTAGCACGACGAGGAGTGGACGAGTGACGCACCTGTTTCTCCCAATCCGCTCCTGTTCCATAGAACGCGGAGAGATGGCGATGCGGACTAGTCGTCGTTGTCGTAGTCGCGTCACCCGACAACGGATGGTAATTTAGTGTGAAAAAAAAGATTAGAACAATTGAGACAAAAAGAGTTGCCCGAAAAAGGAGTTTCGAGGAAGCTGTTAGTAGTTTTGTGGAGTTAACTCTTTTGATGTAGCTGTTGTATTTTTCGAGTTTCGTTGTTTTGCTTGTATCATGAGGAAGTGCCATTGTGTTTGGCGAGTGTGTTTAGAGAGAGTGTTTGTTTAGAGGAGCTGAAGTTGAGCTCTGAGATTGGAAGGAGGGGAATGAATGGATATAAAGGGAAGTTTGGGACTGTTTTTGTAGGACAGGAATGATTTTTTCTATTTCCTTTTGTGCCCCTCCAACCAAAAAATCGTCATGTTTATGGAGATGAGTTATTTAATTAGTAAATATTGTTTTCATGCGACTCGGCGAGTAACTGTATTAAGTGTGTTAAATTCGATTTTCATTTATCTAATATTTTTAAGATAAAAATCACGTAACAAATTTATAAAGTTAAGAGCGGATCCAGATTAAGCGCATGTTACAACATATCATATTACGATATTAATTTGTACAATGTTTGTGATATATTGATATGCTATTAATCAAAATTACTCATATTTTTGTATGATGTCAAATGTGTAATAATTCAGAAATAGAAATGATCGTGCTATTTTTAATTTTTAACTTTTTTAAACTTATGCAGTGTTTGAATAGATCGGAAAAAATTTATTGTCAATATAAATAAATTGTTGTTTTAATGGAATTTAAATAGATAGTTTTGGTCCAAAGATAGATTAGAGTGCACATAAATAATATAAAAATTGTGCACCAAGTATATGTTATAGCATATCATATTTTGATATTATTTCAAGATATGTGTGTGTTATATTTTTGTACTATCAAGCATCAACACAAAATAACTGATCTACCGCCCGCAACCGATGTCAGTTGTGTAATAAATCAGAAATATATAAATATTATTGTGCAAAATAAATGTGATATGATTGTCATTTGATTGGGGCAGAGATGGGAATGCAAGTTGGGACAGTTTGTATGGGACAGGCCACAGGGGGACGGTGGAGAAATTACTAGAATGCCGTTGCGCATAAGGATAAAAATGTAGGTGAATTGTAAATTGATATGGACCAGAACAGGGGGACATTAAAGGTGATGGATGAAGAAGATGAGCAGAGCAGCGGCTATACAGCTCATAGTAAATTGAAAGGGCAGAGTATGTACACAAATCCCTCAACCATGTGGTGAACACGTATCTTTGTATCTTTGTATTTTCATCCGAGCTGCCGGTTTTTAACATGTGATGGTTAAAAATTATTTATACTCAAAAATTTTCATAAATTAAGTGTAAATATCATTGCGTAATTTTAATATTCACTTTAATCTTCATAAAAGTTTTTAATTGATTATAGTCATCATTGTCGTTCCCACAAACCTAAACCGGTTTATAAAAACACGTAAGCATGCTTATGACGTCAAGATTTTATATTCAATTTCAAGTGAACGCTCACATAAAGTAGAAGAACAATGCAGTTAAATGTTGTCATGCCGAGACAACGTTGTTATAAAAATTATGTAGGCATTGAACTAAATCAACTTACTTATTAAATTCAATTTTCTAAAATGAAATTTATCTTTTCCCTAAGAGTCAAAAAATATAAAAGAAAATTTTGTTTTATATCCTTGGAAGAGAAAAAAACATAATTAATTTAAATAAAGAATATAGAATGATCACAAAGACATGTGTTTAAAAAACATTGATATAATTTGATATTTTTCATCTTTGTCATCTTCACTAGTTGGTTAGTCCAAAAGAAAGTGATACTGTAGTATATTTTGTTGGTTATTAGTGTCCAACTCCAACATTTGGTTAATAAAATTAAAGTGGTTTGTATTGTTGCTTTCATGCTTTTATGTAACTTCTCTTGCACTAGTACACAAATGAAGAATTGTGGTCGAGATATTGCCCCTGGCCTTAAATATTATTAACTTACATTTTGTTTTGTGAATTCGAAATCTTGATTCTTCTAAATGAGAAATTATCGAGTGAAATTTTTCATTATTAAGCGTTGATCAACCCTCCCTCTATTTTTTTAATTAACGGTTTGATGATTATGGTCTCGTTTGTTTTATCAACATTTATAATTCGGTATTTATAATGTGTGGACTTTGGTTCTATCAATATTTTTAATTCGGTCTTTCAAAATCATGAAACTTGATTACTTGAAGTTCACTTATCCGGTTCAAAATATATTAAAATATCAAATCAAATAACAGCAAACCAAATAGTGTAACTCATTAAATTCAAGTAATTTTTTAAATTACGTAGTCGGGTTACACGAAATAAACGAGGCCTATAAAAAATCTTAATTCTATCGATAACGAAAACATTTTCATTAGCATACGCT
This sequence comes from Apium graveolens, assembly GCF_009905375.1. Taxonomy (NCBI): domain Eukaryota; kingdom Viridiplantae; phylum Streptophyta; class Magnoliopsida; order Apiales; family Apiaceae; genus Apium; species Apium graveolens. The sequence goes on along the minus strand of NC_133654.1, from coordinate 264,239,558 downwards.
AAAAAATTGTAAAACATACAAAAATGTGGAATGATCATGATATAATAACGGAAAGCTCTTACTTTTTATTAATATTTTATGTTAATCAAAATCTTGAATGTATCTAAAAACAAAAAAAGTATTAATTTCCATTATTCCATACAAACACTCAAAAATGTATCTAAAAAACAAAATGTTAAATCGAAAAATAAAGAAAATGTTCAATTTAAAGATTTATGAAGTGCTCTTGCCGGAGTGTTTTTTTAATAAAATCTAAGAAGGGGGCAATTCGTAAATTTTGATATTTTAATAAGATTTAAGAAATACGCACTTCATAAATTATATACCATATTTAATAATGGCTCCGATAAATATAATTTTGTGAAACGTCATCTAGGTATATCGAAATATAAATTTGGCCGATTTATTTTCGTTAAATTTTAAAAACATTGTCAACTTAACCATTACAAACATTCCACTCTCAACTTACTCATTCTATCTCATTCAATTGTATACATTACTTTTGCGCATACTTTTCAATACTCGTTTAAATTATAATTTCATAATATTTTTTTTAATTTTTTTTTTCTCAATAAAAGTTTATGTTTAAACTTTTATTTAAAAAAAATTGAAAAAATATATTATAAAACTATACTTTATAAAAAACTTCGAAATACGTGTAAATAGTAAACGTATATAAACGAACGAACGGGACGGGGGTAGTAATGATTTTTAAAGACATAATTAAATGAATGTCAACAATAAAAATATTTATACATTATACATTCCGATAAATTAACATCATAAAAGTAATGGATCGCCGATCATGCATGCAACTAAGCAAGTAAATATATTAGCATCGCCGTTTCATGACGTTTTAGGTACTCATTTACGGTCATGACGAATAGATGTCACAAAACATGCTTGATAGATACATATAATAATATACAAGTGTTGGACTTTGGATGATGGTAAAATGCTAATATATTAGCCAACAAGCGGGGAATCACCGGAATTTGTCACGTGCCGGCCGGCAAGTTAAAATCGAAGAACTTTGCCATTTGTGATTTTATTGTTCATGAGACTGCAATAGTATGTGAGACAAGGGCAAACAATGAAACTTCCTTACTACACACGACAATTTTTCTGACCGATCCGAGCTTAATTCTTTTAAAACGAGTCGAGTCGAGTACAGTAATATTTAATAACCAAATGAAAAGCAATGTTCAAGAATAGGGGTGTAAAATGATCCGGGCGATACTCAAGTCTCTGATCATTTTATTTTCGTAGTGTCCATATTTGGATCTGGTATCGTTTTATTCGGATACAAGATGATCCCGGGTATTAGAAGTCCGGATCCAAACCGGGTATGTACCAATATTGTATTTTCTATTTTTAATCGAACAGTTTGTAATTTATCGGATCCGAGTCAAAGATGAACCATAATAATACAAAATATTTTTTAATTTATATTATATAACAATTATTTATTTTAAAAATAGTTATAATATTATAAATATACTAAATTATAACAAATTAAAAACTTAAATATATGATGTATTAACTATATAGGATTATAACTTTTCCATTTTAAGTGTGGATAAATCATATTATATAATAAATTACATTTATATAAGGTATTAAGAAATTATAAAATTGATATTTACTTAGAAATTTAACTAGTTAAAATTATATTTCATGTTGAGGTTTTTACTAAATACTGACCATAGATCATACTCCGGTAAAATCACTTTAGAGAAAATATATAAGACATAATCTGAGCGAGTATATAAATGCTCGTATTCGGGATCATATTTTATTCGGGTATGATTTTTCCGCTAGATTTAAATCATATAAAAAGCGGATATGAGTCATGCATCATATTTTGAACCGTATTAAGCTGAGATACCCGATAGTATGGATTAATTTACAATCCTAAATTCAAGAAGATCAGCTTGTTACCAAACGAGCATAACACGAATTAAAAATATTACTCTCTCCGACCCACTGGATTGTTTACGTTACTTTTCGGCACGCTTTTCAATGCTCGGTTAAAGTATACTTTCATAATATTTTTTTAAAAAAAATCTGAGAAAAAGTTTGATATTTAAACTTTTATTCAAAAAAAAAATTTAAAGAAAAAATATTATAAAATTATACTTTATTGAAATCTCGAAATACGTGCGAACGGTGTACGTAAACTATTCAGCGGGACGAAGGGAGTATTGAGTTTTGTAAAACATTTCACTTGCGATTTTGGTAAAACATTCCACTGCGTGTGAAATACCAAACAAGTTTGAGACTTTGAGTGAGTTAGATTTCGGTTAATACCCCACCCTTTCTTTATATCACTACATGTTATGCAAAGACGCGTAGTGTACAAGTGTATATATTAGTTCTTGAACATCATTGCAGATTATTAAAATTCGCAAGGGCGGAGAACTTGAAAGCCAGGGTTTTGTTTGGCAGTGGTCAATGGGTTACGAAGATAGAGTGGACTTGAATATTTTATGTATACTATATTTTTGTAATTAATGAATTCAGACTCTTGTGACTGTTTGTTTGATAACGTGTGGGACGGTTTTGTGACCGACAAAACTAATTTAGGGTTAGAAAGTTTCAGGCATTAGACCTTAGTAAACAGGTTGTAAAGAATTAGAGGAAGCTGACAAATCCATATGAGAGTGCGCATAAGCCAGTTTACACGGTGATTAATGTAGTAGATCTCTTTTCGTGTTGCGTTTATGACAGGTCATGGTGTCATCTCATTTTTAACTAATATTATATATACTCTCATAAATCCTCAGCGATGCACGGGTTTCCATTAATATTTTAAATTTTTATTTATCAAGTTATATTATATTTTTAAAATCTTTATATAAATATATAATGATTATAAATTAAGGAGGCCGGTCTACAACAAACGTTTGTTGTAATCCGGTATATAACAAACACATTGGCAGCCGTTGGATCGGAGATTGAATGGCTGAGAATAAAGGCGGACCGCGGAAATTTTCAGCGGTCCGGGGTAATTACGAAAATACCCCTAAGCACGGACCGCGGAAAATTTCAGCGGTTTGTGGCGTTTTTTGTTTGCCTTATCCCTAGCAAACACAAACTCTCTCAAACAGATATACAAACACAGCAGCAGCCGCGCAGAAGCAGAGAAGCAGAAGCAGCACAGCCAAAAACCTAACACAACCTAACACAGCGAGCCAAAATCATTCCTCTTTCTCGCAATTAAGGTATATAATCGATTCTTTTATGTTATTTACAGTTTTATTGATATAAATTTATGTTTGTTTTTTTATTGTAGATATGATTTTGTGTATGTAATTCGAATTTTTAGTGTTAATTAATGTATGAATCTTTGTGATGAATTAACATATGAAGTGTAGTATGATTAAATTTGATTTTTGAGAAATTCTAGGGTTCATAATTTGGAATTGAAAAATATTAGTTTTTTAGGATTTACTTAATTAAAATTTAATTTTGATTAGTTAAATTCATTTTTTAGGATATATTTAATGAAGAATTAATTTCGAATTAGTTGTTTAATTAATGGTTAAAATCAAATTTAATTAGTGAATTACGTTTATAAATTTGGTAAAATCGAATTTGCATAATTTGGTAAAATCGAAATTTTTTGAATTAATTTAGTTAATTTCGAATTTAATGAAAAAATAGTGTGAAATTAGGGTTTAGTTTAATTTTTTTGAATTAATTTATTTAATTTCGAATTTAATGAAAAAATAGTGTGAAATTAGGGTTTAGTTAATTTATTTTTTTAGTTTTTAGTTAATTTCGAATTTAATAAAAATTAGTGTGAAATTAGGGTTTAGTTAATTTTTTTTGAATTAATTTAGTTAATTTCAAATTTTATTTAGTTAATTTCGAATTTGGTAAAATTAGTGTTAAATTCTAAATAAATTAAGAATTTATAATTTATGAAATTAAGGTTAATTTAGGTGATTATATGTGGTAATTGTTTTAATTGTGTACGTGGTGTTTTAATTGTGGTGATTGATGAATTATGTTGACAATATTTTCAGGTATGGATAATTTTGGTGATTTCGGGAATATGTTGCCGGGTCCTAACGCGCATAATATTATTTGGGACAATCGGTATCACGTCAGTGAGGATGTTTGGGATGGTGCAGGGAGAGATGAGTTGCAGAGCTATTCGGGGAACAAGTCATTGCACTTGTGGAAGTTAAGGAGACCACAGCGGGAATTGTTACACATGCTTGGGTTTGGGATTTTTGCAGACCCTGCTGTTGTCTTGACTATTGACACTCGGTTCATATCTGCTTTGGTGGAGCGTTGGAGACCTGAAACCAACACTTTTTTCACGAGGCAGGGCGAGATGACTGTTACATTGGAGGATGTGGGGTTTATTTAGGGGTGCCAGTTCAGGGGGATGCGCTGACTTGTGGGGTGATAGAGAACAAGGCGGCGTATTTTGCTAATAACTGGTTTGAGCCTTTGACCGAGGAGGAGGTGAAGGAGGCTTTGTATCGGAATAACATCAAGTTGGGGTGGTTGTTTGAGAGATATGGTGCACAGAAGCCTGAGAAGAACAATATGAGGGCCACGGTTGTACATACCAAGGCATATCTGCTATTCATTATGGGTTGTATCCTCTTCCCCAGCATCAACCGCTCTTTTGTTCATGTTCGGTATATGCACCCGTTGATTAATATGCGGGAGATTCCTTATTATGCTTGGGGTGCAGCTGTGTTAGCTCATATATACCGGGGTTTGGAGATTGCTGCAAGGAAGGACAACAAGAGCATTGCTTGTTGTGTCTGGGTGTTATAGGTTTGGTCTTACGAGAGATTTCCTCGTATTGGCGTGCCTTTACGATCTCCCGGTCAAGAGGATTATCCGGTTGCTGAGGGATGGGCCTATGCTAGTGATACTCATGTCGGGTTTTGAAGAAGCGCAGGATGTCAGGCCCTCACCACAGCTTACCGTTCTATAGGGGTGAGTTTGATGGTGTTGCTGGTGATGAGGTGGTTTGGAGGCCGTATGCTAGGTTCGAGGATGTTATGGACAGCGAGATGATACAGGCACAGTTAGCTGGGTGCGGTCGAGTTCCCCTTGTATGTTACGACGTGGTCGAGTGGCAGCATCCGGACAGGGTGTCGAGACAGTTTGGTTCTAGTCCTCAGATTCCACGGGCACCGGTGAACATGGTTGGTTACAGGGGGGCTAAGGATGCCACGTTTGCAGGGGAGGATTGGCTGGTGCGGTGGTTTATTGATATTGGCAAATGGGCCAGGTTTTGTTCAGATTTGGATGGCCTTGTTGATGACTCGGTAGACATAGCTTCGGAGGCTGATTACATGGCGTGGTATGCTGATATATCTCGTATGCGCATAGGGAAGCCCGATCCACAGCCTCAGCAGCAGTACAAGACGAGGGAGTTGTATGATAGCCTCGAGGGCTATGAAGTTGTAAGTGTTTTACAAATATGCATATTTCATATTACACCCCCACACACTACAAAATTTGCATTCACACGTATTTAATCTTGATGATATGATATCCTTGTGGAATTAATGAAAAAATGTTTGCTTGTTTTTGTTTGTAGATGGTTGCCGGGCTTAATATGTTGAAGCAGTTGGATGCTAGGGTTCCTCCTGAGTTTGTGGAGGAGTTTGGGAGGATTTCTGCTACCTTCCTCACACCATTCTCTCGGTTGATGAAGAAGATCAAAGGACCCGCCTACAGACCTCCCACATTTCAGAACATAAAATCAGATTTCATTGCACCTTTGGCTGACGACTTTGACATTCCAGCCATTCCTGCCGAGGATGTCGTTGACATGACACAGCCATCCTAGCATGTGTCTCAGCCACCCCAGGCTATTGCCTCATCTAGTAGGCCCGCGAAGCTTACATCCCGCAGGATGAAAGAGGAGAAGTGGAGTATCACTAAGAGTCTCAGCATGACAAAGAAGAATGTTATATATTCAGATTGGGGATGGGGCTTCGGGATGGCGCCGAGGAATCCCGGTGGTCTTAGTGTTCAGGACTATCACGTCCATGCATCAGCTATGCAGAGTCTGGCTCCAGGAACATGGGTTGATGACAGGATCATATACACTTATATGGTATTGTTCGTTGTCTAATATATTTTAGTTTTTGCATTTATTTTATTTGTTGCATTAATTTTACTTGTTGCATTTATTTTACTTGTTGCATTCATATATACTTGCAGGGATTGCTAAGGACTCGGGAGGAGGAGATTCACACTGGAGGTATATGGGAGAGGAAACCCGTCTATTATTTCATGGATCCCTACTTCATGGTTCTTGGGAAAGGACATGTGAAGAAAATCAGAAAAGCATCGAGGGTCGGTGGAGATACATTGCAGAGGGCATGGAATAAAGCATTACGTAGCTTTACCGGGTTTTCCAGTGCTACTGTTGGTCCTTCCGTTCTCGAGACGGACTACATATTCATCCCATGTTGTGTCGGAGATGTGCATTGGGTTTTGTTCATGTTCGGTACTAGACGATTTGAAGGTCTTATCATAGATTCAATGAATGACGAGCCGGATTATCGTGAGGATATACGAGTGGTTGTATGTTCCTCTACTATTACTGTCTTCTATATAGTCCTTACCAATTGTATATTATATTCATTCTCAGATCATAATTTCATTATAGTCATGGTTGTTGCCGAGGCTATTGCATATGGTACACCCAGTCGAGGGGCTTGACCCTACTTCAGCCGAGGTCCTAGCTCTACCGTCCAGGCCAAAGCAACGAAACTCTAATGATTGTGGTGTTTATGTGATGAAGTACATGGACTACTTCACACAAGGATATGACTTAGCCGAGGTACCGAATTGGTCGCAGGAGGAGGTGGATACCTTTAGGTATAGGATAGCTAGGGAGCTTCAGCTAGGGAAGGCAAGGGGGATTCCCGGGATTCGTATGCGTAGGCGTCACGAAGCTTCGTAGTTGAATTTCATTTGATTTTAGGTTGTCGGATTATGTAGTTGGATTTCGTTTCATTTTAGGTTGTCGGATTATGTAGTTGCATTTCTTTTGATTTTATATTGTCGGTTTACGTACTTGGATATCATTTGATTTTATATTGTCGGTTTTATTTGATTTTATTTTGGTGGATTTTGTGGATTTTGGATTGTTTTGGATTTTGGAGGATTATTTTGGTGAATTATGCTTGATTTCGGGGGATTATAGGTGTGTGGGATTTTTGTTGCCAATTTTGGTGAATTTGGTGGATTATAGGTGGTAAATTATGCTGGATTTTGTTGGCAATTTTTGTGGATTATAGGTGGTGAATTTCTGTATATAGTCTGCATTCCAAAAAAATTCCTGCCCAGCCGCGGAAATTTTCCGCGGTCCCTCTTTAGCCCAACCGCGGAAAATTTCCGCGGTCCGTCCCTTTGGTTTTGTTCCAGGAAACTGATCAGAAAAACAGAGCAGAAACAGAGGCATGCATGCAAACCTTCTGTTGAAATTGCTTATTTTTTGGAAGTTAGTCCTAAACTAACTTCCACTGATCCAAACCACTCTCAAAAGTCTTAAAATATGGTAATGAGAGTGATTATGCAAAAAAAAAAATCATTTTTTACGTTAAATTGAAAATTCCTTAAAAAAGTCAACAAAAGTCAACGCTTGTCCAAATATTGAAAAAAACCTTTCAACACATTTCATAATAATTTGTAATGTATAGTTCGACTTGTAAATTTTACTTTTCAGTCTCAAATTTTTAGGTACACTTTCAATCTCAAATTTCATACTTTAATTCATAGAAAATTCATATAAATTCATATAAAATTCAATGAAAATACATAGATTCGAATGAAAATTACACGATCAATACAGTCCACTAAATTTTATGAAATATATTGGTCCTAACCAAAAATACCTAGTATATTAGAAAGACCACCGGATAACCGGTGTTGAGCAACTCCTTGCGTAGTATCCACGAAGCATGCAATATGGTAGAGAACAAGTACACAACCATCACGGATATGGCCTTCCGTAAGTTTCCAAGGGTAAGGGTTGGAGTCGTTCCAAATGGTAACGGGAATCGTATTCGAGCCATCGTAGAGACGAAATCTTGCAAAACATGTCCCGCGTTCCCTCTCCGTCCCTCCCGTTAGGTGTGAAACCCAACCCTTCACATATTCGATGCGTATTTGGTCCATATTACAACCCTCACGAGGCCTCAAGTTTACAATATCGGCAATCCGATCACATTTAACAAGCTTACCGCCATTCCATCCAGATTTTTTCCATTTTCCATCGGGCGTGTTGTTGCCCAAATTCAAGATCGGAAGGAAGTACGGATCCGGATGAGAGTTCACCAATCTCCACGGTTCAGTACCCTCCATCCAATTGCAGGCCTCGATCCAATTTTTGGCCCGATAAGCCTCCTCATCGGGTGGGTACAAGTCCGTTTCCTCTTCCTCCACATGGGGCGGCTCGTCATTGTCCACAAGGGGCATCAACTCGGCACATGCATCTTCCATCTCACTAAAGGTTGGTGAGACCACATCTTCCTCGTCATTGTCCTCATACCACGAGTCGCTTGGTAGGGAGTCCGAGAATGTGTTGCTAACGTGGGAAACCGAATCACAACTATGATCGGAGTTGTTCTCACCACTATACTCGCTAGTCATGTTACCTATCACAATAAAACACAATTATATGACAATAATTGGAAATTATATGACAATAAAACATAACAAAAAAGAAAGCAATGTTAAACACATAAAATTCAAATCCATTTAAAGATTACAACATTCGGTTACAAAATGGTACACCACTAATTATATTGCGATTCTTGAACATTTTTAAGATCTTCTAGTCTACTAGCACACTTCCTTTTATCATGGCCTTCCATTTGACAATAAGTGCACCTTCTTGGCGGCTTCTCCTTTTTACCAATCGATTCTATTGGACTTTTGAAACGAACCTCCTTCTTCCTCCCTTTAGTTTGGGACATCATAGGGTCAAGAATTGTTTCTTCATGAGCACTTGCATTTGGAGCTTGCGAATTGCTTTCGTAAGATTTAATTCCATCAACGCTCATTTTTTCGAGAATTGGTATTTCTCGATTCATCACTCCAACGGCATAATCATACCGTTCCTTGGATGCAATGCTACTTTGACAAAAACTCATGGTTAACATTGTCATGCTATTAAATCGATCGGTTGAGGTCATCTCATGACTTTGTCCAACATCCAAATTGTAAGGTAACACACCATCAACTCTATTGGCATGCATTGTCCACCTCTGGTTTATGTAATACGGGGGAATTTCCGAAACCCGTTTCTTAGTGAAGACCGCCAATAGGTGTCTACAAGGTAGCCCCGAATGTTCAAGTATTCTACACGTACACATTCCCAATGAGCTTGCTTTCTCGAATGCCACAAAATAAACATTTCTTCTCGTAGGCTCGGACATGGGCCTATAACAACTATAGTACGTATAAACATCCCCCATTCTCTCCTCTTCTTCACTAGCTCGTCGGTCTTTTTCAACAAAGTATTTTGAAGACTCAACCAATTCATCTTGAAATCTTCTAAATATTTCCTTAGTGTAGATACAAAAAGCATGATACTCCAATGTGGTATGCAATTTCATGGGACGTTTTAGATTAATGGTGACATAATCTTCTTCCTTCTCCCTCATGAATTGCCTTGCCAATGCTTTTTGGGCATTTTCAATGAATTCCTTCAAACCCGTTGCCGAACTCACATACTTATCAAAGAAAGAATTCATCCCCTCACTCCTCGATGTACTATTTTGAAACGCCGAAAATTTGTTTCTAGTATATGCAGGAATCCACTTGTGCTTCAACTCATATAACCCCTTTAACCATTTATGATCTTGCAAGTGATACTTTTCCACAAACGACGCCCATCTAGCTTCAAAAAAACATTCGGTGAGAGATTTATAAATGCAATTGTTGAAGTCCGTCTTGAATTCCGGAAAAGCCGAATAATAATGAGCTAATTTCTCCGGGAATTTTTGACTAATGTGCCAAGAACACAATAAATGGGTAGTATTCGGGAGTACAACCGCAATAGCGCTTGCCATGGCTTGATCTTGATCCGTGATTATAGTCAATGGAGGATTATTCCCCACACCTTCAAGCCAAGTACGAAGAATCCACTCAAAAGTCGACGCGTGTTCATCCCGCATCAATGCAAACTCGAAAATTACCGATTGATAATGATGATTGACTCCGGTAAATGGGACAAATGACATTGCATACCTATTTGTCCGATAAGTGGTATCAAAAGCCATAACATCGCCAAAATTTTGGTAAGCCATTATACATCTCGGATCAATCCATACTAGACACTTCAAGCGATTCTCTTCATCGACTTCAGTCCTAATAAAATATTTAGAACCACTTTCTTCATTCAACCTATGCAACAAGTCCAACCCCGCTTGGGCGTCACTAATCTCAAACCTTTTCTTCCTCTCGTCTCTTAACACATTCCTAACATGTTGAACATTGAAACCAACTTTGTCATTACCTCCATGAATGTTACCAATCACATTCATCACTTGACAATTACGAACCCCCGAACCATAAAACGTTTTTATCAAACTACGGGTCGCGGTGTTGACATGTCTTTCTCGTTGTACCAAATTCATCTTACTAGGGGAAACAAAACCGTGGTTGTGTACCAATTCAAGGCTAGTTACCTCCCAGTGACATTTTTTCTTTTGATAATTGACATACATCCTCACCTTGCACTCGCTTTTAGGAAGAACCTCTCTACGCCGTTTATTTTGACTACTCTCGGCGACGACACTTTTTCCATAAAGCCTACAAACATATAAACGACCATATATCTCGTTGTCTTTATTACGATGGCTAGCTTGAATTTTAATAGCAAATCCATTTCGTAAAGCATAAGCCCTAAAAAAATGACCAGCCTCATCCACACTTTGAAAAATTTGATTCAAATATGGAACTCCCCCCCCCCCCCATCAACATTTTCATACAAATTTGCATCCTCTACATTATCATCTTCATCCTCACCCTCAACATTATCACTATCATTTTCAACCTCATTTCCATCACTTTCATCTTCAACATCAACCAAATCGTCATCTAAATTAATAAATTCCTCATTTCTATCTACAAAATCATCATCTTGAACATATACAGGGGTTTTAGGTTCTTCACTACTATTTAAACTATCAAGATGTAAACTACAATCAATAGCCTCTTTTTTTTCATTTTGACGTTTATGACGAAACATACGAGCAAATAATTTATCCGCCATAAAAATGTGAAATTTAAGACAAGAAATATACCCTGAATTGACAAAACAACTTGAATTTCTTGATGAAAATGCCCCAAAATCGCCTAAAATGTAAACTTGGAGAGAGTAGAATTTTTCTTGAAATTTTTGGTGTTTTTTGTGGTGAAATGTGGTGCTGTTGGGATGTTGGGGATAAGGGGACAGCACCCAACCGCGGAAATTTTCCGCGGTCCGTCCAGACCAACCGCGGAAAATTTCAGCGGTCCGAATGCCATCTCACCCGTTAATCCCCCATCCAACGGCTGATAAATTGTTTGTCAACAACCTTTAAACAGCAAACGGTTGCTAAAGACCTGTCCCCATAAATTAATAATAAAAATAATAGAATAACATGTGGTCGTAATTTAGTAGAATAAATAGACTATTTCTAGTAGTTTAACAATTTAGTAGTTTAGCGTATATGTAACACTATTATTTATATTTTTTAATAATATGATAAGTTGTATTCGTAGTTTAGTTGGATAAGTATATTATATTTAGTAGTAGTTTAATAATTTAGTAGTTTATTAGATATATAACACTATTTATCTATTTTTGTAATAATCAAAATTAGGGAATTATTGTTGAACCAAATTATCTCTATTCCGGCTATTATAATATAGTATAGTATAGATTGGTTGCATTTGGATGAACGGTTAGTTCATCTCGCACATTTGTAACTTGATTTATATTATCTTTATATATACCAAAATGATAAGTATGAAAAATTTTAAAAACTTAATATAGTAATGTGATCAATAAATATAAAGGAAAATGTATAAAATTAAAAGAGACGGAGAGTTGGTAAAATATTATAAATGCAATGAATTAAAGAGAATCAGGCCGGTAAAGTCACTGTGTTAGTGAAAATAAAGTCTACTTGCAACTGAGCAAATTAAAAAGATTAATTGTTGTCGACTTCCTACTAAGCATTGACAAGTATGTATAGCCTATAACCTATATTATACTAGCTTAAAACTCGATGCACGGGTTCCGTTAATATTTATATTTTTTGTTTATATTTTAATAGATTTTATTGAAATTTTAATATAAATAAATAAATACGTTAATTTATAATAATATAATTATAATTTGATTGTGTATAACTTTAAGTTAAATCAAATAGTATAGTATAAAATAATATATGGTTGATAAAATTTGAACCATTAACCTTATTTATAAATAATAATTAAATGTTTGAAGTTGGCGGGGATGTTGGCGGGGTTTGTGAACTTGGTTAGTATATTTATTTATAAATATTAATATAAATGTTTGTTGTTGGCAGGATTCGAATCTAGAAATTTATTTGTAATTTTATAAATAATTATAAAATTATAAAAATGTGTGTTGTTGGCGGGATTCGAACCTGTAAGCTTGACTGGTGTATTTGGTTGTGATCATTGTATGCCAAATTTAAAAATGAATAATCCATTAAATTAAATTTAAGTTAATTGTTGGTACAATTTGGATTGCTCGGGATGTTTTTGATTTCGTTTTTAATTTCAAGAATTTTTAAATTATATGTGTTAAACGATGAGGAAACAAATCATCTAATTGTTTTTTAGTATGATATTTGTTTTACCACTTGGTTGTATCGACAGTTGGGGGTTTGTCCCGACTGTATTATATTGAAATTAATGAAAGTTTTTTGCATTTGTCAAAAAATAAAAATAAAATAAAGTTAATTGTGATCCAGCATGGACAAAACCAAACTAATGTAGGGCAAAGACCACTATATTATCGGTACATTGCAACAACCGCAATTCCTTAATTCTATTCCAGTGTGTATGACTTAAATAGCTGGTCTTTGGACTTTGGGAGTATATTAACAAGTCTTATATATGATGCTTTTGTACCCCAATGTCAACAAACAAGAATAAATTTTTTGTAATTTTGCGAGTTTTCTCAACGACGAGGCTCCAAACTTTGGATATATACTTTCAGATCAATCCTAAATCAGTACCGACTCAATCGTTTAGATGTGAATCCCGATTTTTATAACAATATACTTGCATTGAATAAGAATTATTAGTGATCGGCAACATTACTTTGTAACGGGTAATCAAAGATTAATGTGAACAGTATTCGAATACTAAAATAATAATTTTATTATTCAAAAAATTAATCAGTTAAATTGGAAAATTACAGAATTACCCACCTTGATTTTTAAGTGGATGATTATACCGACTTACGTTGCAGCTGTACGTTAGAAGAACAAGGCAAGAAGCTATGAAGCTATGAACTAACTTCCAAAAATTATTCGACCACCGACTTAATTATTGCAATATGTTATATTTATTCATTCATGTCAAAACAAATAATTTTAATATATTTCGATGAAACATGGACTTTTACTCTATAAAAGTTTACATGTGCCTAACTTATATTCATATTTAGAATTAATAAAAAAGATTATAAATAAACATTATTTGTTTGACTCATAAACATCTTCTAAATCAAAATTATGTGATTCACGAAATAACTGTCAATATTAAAAGAAAAAATACCCCTAAATACATATTTAGGGGAGTTATACGAGATATGATCAGAATTTCGTAACTAAATTATGTTTAGTAAAGGAATCAGAATTTCGAAATAAATGGGAATAAATGAGATATGATCATTATTTCAATTTTCATACTCTTCACATACGAGAAGTTAAATTGTGAACGTGGATGTTACAAATTACAATCCGAATAGAATTCACATCCTGCCATCGGCCCAGCACCCCACAGGCCCACATTGATGCATAAAATTGGACTGGATCGGACTTTAGAGCTTCCAATTTTTCGGAATTGAGTTGGGCCTAGATTGCAATTCAAGGCCGGGTCAAATTGTTTCAAAGTTATTACTCCGAAAAATCCTGCATGAGTTCGGCCTGCAAAAACATAATCCTACGAAAAATCTAAAATCTATATTGACATGGTTGTTCTAAAAATTACCGATTTTATCGATTAATTACACGATTAATCATTTCAATATATTCTGCCGATTTGATTTTATAATCAGATTAATCACTACACTTTTTTCTTAAATTTATGTATTTAATTAATGAATTAATTATTTATATATTTTATTAAATACATCTCATTAATGTTCCGATTAATCACCGATTATCCGACTAATCACTAAAAGGTTGCTCTACTCTATAATGTCGATTTTCTCTTTTACAACAGTGACTGACATACTTGTATTTATCAAATAATAAACGGGTTAAATATCAAAGTGGTCACTCAACTCAAGGTCATATATCAGTTTAATTATCAAATTTAACGGGATATCATTTGAATCATTAAAGTCATAATAAATATCAAAGATATACTTGAAAATATTTACTCGAGAATTAAAATTTATTTTATAGAGTTCTAAACATTTTTCTTAAATCGTATTACAACCAAATGAAAATTTATGAATTCATAGTATTTTAGATAATTTTGTGAGATTTTTAAAATTTAATCTACTAATTATTTTTATTTAAATAAAGAAAATGACTAAAAAATTTAAAATAAATAGTAGATAAAATTTTAAAAATCTTACTATATTAAATAAAATACTAGAATTCATACATTTTAATTTGGTTGTAATAGGATTCAAGAAAAGTATATAGAACTCCATAAATTAATTTTTAATTCTCGAACGCATATTTTGAGTTATATGTTTGATATTTATTATGACTTTAGTGATTCAAAATATACCCCGTTAAGTTTGATAATCAAACTGATATATGGCATTCAGTTGAGTGACCACTTTGATATTTAACCCAAAAAATAAACTATAACCAACCAAAACCTAGGGCTGTCAAACGGATAATTCAGATACGGATCTGCCTATATGCGTATCCGAATCCGAATCCGAAAATCCATATCCGTATCCGTATCCGAATCCGAAAATCCATATCCATATCCGTATCCGAATCCGAAAATATTTAAAGAATTATATCCGGATCCGACGGATACTATACGGATACAAATAATATCCGGATCCGAATTTGATTTTAAATCAGATTTTTTATTTTCTATTAAATTTTTTAAAAAAATGAAAACAATTAGAAAAAATATAGTAAAAATTAAAAATTCATTTTTAAAAATTAAAATAAGAGATAAAGTGATTTAATCATATTTTTCTTTTTTTAAAAAAATAATTTTTTATTTATCTTTTCAATATAATCGTTATCTTTAAATTGTTGAACTCAAATGATTTTTTTCTCCATGTCTATAAAATTTTACAAACATAATATATCCGTATATATATATGTATCTATATATATACACAAAAATATACGATAAATTTAATATAATATATTTTTAAATTATTTAAATATTTAAATATAAAATATATTTATCGGATACGGATATTATCGGATACGAATATGCCTATATCCGTATCCGTATCCGCAATCTTCGGATTCGAATACGGATAATATCCGCTTTGTTTCGGATACGGATAATATCCGCTTTATTTCGGATACGAATGCGGATTTTTCGGACGAATATCAGATTTTTCGAATTTTTTTGACAGCCATACCAAAACCTAACACACTATATAAACCAGGGCTGTACACGTAATCTGCTCAATCGCACAAATCGCTCGCACCGCTCGCAGTAGCATCGCTCTTTACGTATAACCGCAAAATGCGGATCGAATGCGAATTGAAATTACAGGAACCGCATATCTGTGGATTGACTGCGAATTTGATTTTTAAATAATCGCAAAAAGTCAAACCGCAACCGCAAACCGCTATATATATATATATATCGTAAAATGCAGAAACAGCTATATATAAGAATTAAAAGAAAAAAAGTTTGGGGCTTTTGGATGTTGAACTTTATGTTTTATAATTTAAATAAATTATTGAAAGAACAAAAACTTGAGCCCAAGCCCCATAACCACTTGTACTCTTCTAGTATATTTTATTTTTATAAATTTCTAAGATTTAATAAGTATAATTGTAATTAATTATTTTTATTTATCATTTATCGTACAAGTCGATGATTGAACCGCAAGTCGATCCGCACCAACCGCAAACGCGCGACTGAGGTTGGAGATTTAAGAAAACCGTTATACGTGATTTGGTGCGATTTTGACCTCCCAACCGCACCAAACCTAACCGCGTACACCCCTAATATAAACTATAACCAACCAAAACCACAACTTTTCCATAAAAAAAGTTGTTTATCAAAATATAATGTAGTTTAACTATAGTTTAAGCAAATCTATACTTATCTATACTATATTATAATATATATTATAATAGACGAAATATTAAAAGTTTGGTAGTCGGTCGGTACTTGCTGAAATTAATTAATTACTCTCACTTAATTATTCTATTTCAAATTATTGGGTCGATCAATTCTAATTCTAATTGATATTGAAGTCAACTTCCTCTATTACTTTATCAGTTTTAATTCTATTTAATATCGAACTTTATATCATTATAATTTATATTAAATTCAACTTCTTCTACCAATTTTTTTTCCATATCGAGTTCTATATTATTCTAATTTGTTACTTCGGGCTAAATTAAATTTAAGCAAACTAAATATAATTATTAAGATTTAGTTGATATAATGTGACTCGGGGTAAGGTAAAATAATAATACTATCAATCCTCCTAAAAAAATTATACTAATGAACTAAATTAAACAAAATAATATATTTTATTTATCCAGGATAAAAAAATACATTATACAATTGATTCAGACTAACATAAACAAAATCATATATACTAATTATTCAGTCTAAAACAAATTATCTTATTGATCCAGAATAAAAAAAAATTAAACTAAAAATAATTAGTTTGATTTGGTCTGTGTATTGGGCATCAGGCTAAAATAAAATAATGTAAACCATTGATCCGAGATAGATCAAATTAATATTAGACTAAGTATAATTCGTATCCAATTGAAGTGAACTAAAAAATCAAATTTTAATTAAAACATAAATATTTACATAGAATCATCAATAAAACTATATCATTCAATGAGTAATATTGTCTTTTTCAAATATCTTTTATAGAGTTATAGTTAATCGATTAAGTAATAACCACGCTAAAATAATATTTTTTAAGGTCCCAACATAATCAAGACATTATATTTTTACCCTCAATAAAATAATAATTTTTCTATAATAATATTTTCCCCCTTACCAATGTTATCACTTTAAATAAATTTAAATGTTCTAAAAACTTATGAACATATATGTCTACTAACATAATTATCATGAAATCATAGATACTAGTACCAGCGGGGAAGATCTTAGGCTCGAGACTTGTTCGATATATTCTTTTATTTACGAGACCGTTAAGGAGACCGCTAAACTTGATTTTCCGAGGAAAAAAGTGGATGATTGGACTTACGTTGTCGGTTCTTGTAACGGGTTGGTTTGTTTAGCATGTTACGATGGTCGTACATTCTTGTGGAACCCGACTACTAGAAAATCAAGAAGATTGCCCAAAGTGCCGAAACATAGGCATGCTCATACCGTGTTTCAAAATCTGATTGTTGGCGAACGATTAACGGGGATTTTCCTTTTACTAAGGAATTTTTTTCAAAGGGGCAGTTCGCCCACGGAGCTATCCACTGGGAATTTAATCCAGCACAAACGAAAAAAAAGAAGATCGAAAATAAGATTATTGGTTCTGTTGATGTGAAAACAGAGGCGTATAAAGAAGTTTGCCAGCCACAATACGGAGAAAATTTAATGGATTGGACCTTGGACACTCTTCGCCAAAGCCTTTACATTCTCTGTCAACATGAAAACTATGCTGATTTTTGGGTAGTGAAGGAATATGGCGCGGAAGAATCTTGGACAAAATTGTTCACGCTCCCCTTTCTCTGGAATTACCCGCTGCTAGTGAAGCCGATCTGCAATTCTGTGGGCGGTGACATTATGCTTCTGATAGACCATGGCATTGTGTTATGCAGCCCTGAAAAAGGCCCGGTACCTGGGAGTATCACCGCGTTATACAACAATCCGTCTGACAGCACTTTTCGAGAGACAATGGTGTATACTTATGTTGAAAGCCTCGTTTCACCGCCATCTAAACTGAAGCCTGCAGCCAAGGACTAGTAAAAATTAAGGTCCATTCTGGTTATATTTTATTATATGTTTTTCCAATAAGCTTCCTGTTCTCTTTTGAAACTCTTTAATGTTGGTTGATTGATCGGGAAATGATTGCCATTATGCTAAATTTTATATTGTACAGGCGGATTTGATTCACATGAGAACCATACACGGATTTCATGAATTGTTCTGTATATTCTTTGCTTAATAAGCCTGTTCCTCCTAAGACTTCTGATATTGAGTATTTACGAAAGGAGCAGTACACTGGGCTGTTAGACCTGATTCCCTCTGCGTTTATGTAAATGGTGATATAATGTTGTTAGTAGTGTTCACCATAGTACTATACAATCCTAAGGATAACACATTCAAGGATCTCTTAATCCCGAAGACCTAATTGTAGTCGAAAGCCTAGTTTCACCCCATCCCTAAACACGAAGCTTGCAGGCGACATCAAATGACAAAGAAGATCAATTCTGGTTATATTCTATTCTTGGTTTTATATAACTCATTGAGCTTTCAGTTCTCTTTTGAAACGAGTCATCACTTGGTTCTGAGAGAGACGACGAAAAGCGGAGTTATCACGATGGCTCTATTGAAAGAGAGTATCGTGTTGGAAACATTAGGATGGTTCCAACAGGTGCTAATGATACAGAGAGACGAGAACAAGCCAGGCTGGGGACGTTTTGTGAAATCTATGCCTGGTGATGGTTCTGAGAGAGACGACGATTGTGGTGATTGACAATAAAAGCCTAGTGATGATTGTGGTGATGATTTGGTGTTTTCGATTGAAGGTACATTTCATGTTAGGTTTAGAGCACGGTTGAATAACTCAACTGGTTAAAATTTCTTATGTTCGTTGTGATTTAATCGTTTCGATTTTTATGCCTATTCCTGATCTTCAATTTCTCAATGATTTAACTAGCTTTGGATGAAAACATTTGGTGTTAATAGCCGTATTAATAGCCGTATTAGTGATGATTATTTTGTAATAGTTGAAGATAAATGTTTAGAACTATAATGCATAATGTTCATATATTTGTAATATTAATACAAAATTTAATACAAAAAAACAGAGAAACAGCTTGACCAATAATATTCTTAGTTCATAAATCAATATTAACGGCTAAATCTAAAAAATTCAATATTCTTATTATTGAATTTTCTTGGAACCGATTGCAATTAATGATTTTAGATATTTTATTATAACTGAATCTATTCGACTTAAAAATGAATTATTGGATTACAAATTAAATATTAAAAGTATGTAGTTTTCTCCAATATATTATGAAATTATAACATACAAACAGTTACTAAAAAATGAGTATGGCATATATTGTCATAATTTTATGACAACATGTAACTTATATATAAACATTTCTCACTCATTATTTGGGTATCATGATATTACATGATTGAAATTTAAGGATGATTTACATGATTCATGCGATTGGAGATTTGGAGTGTAGCTACAATTATTATGATTTTATGTTATTGGTCTATGGTAGAAATTACATGAAGGATAGTTAGTGTTTGATCTTATTTTCAACTAATATCATAGTATTTGAACGTATATTTATACACTATTCAAGTTTTCGGATTCGAATTCGATCTCGTCAAGAACAAATAGTTATATTATTATTTATATTTTAAAATTTACAAAAAACTCCCTAATTTGATTATCACAAACAACAAATATTTATATTACTTTTTTTATAATTTTACAAATAAACATATACTATTTTACGCTATTTGATTATTTAAAATAAATGATCATAATAAGTTTATAATTTTATGTAATTATAAACAGTAGGAAAATAAAAATATTAATGAGACCGTGCAATATTGTAAAGCTATTAAGATCTAAGAGTAATTTCAAAAGTATCTTAGTTGGCTCCTTATAAATATTAGAAAATATTAATTTCTAGTGATGTTGGATATCATTTTACATTTTAACTTCAACAATAATCCTTATACTCTTTCCTTATTATTATTTTAATAATAAATTTAAAAAGATATCGAAGAAAGAGAGATAACAGAAGTAAAAATAAGGGAGAATAATTTTTTTATTGATAAAAATGATATAAGGAATGCTTAATGATTTCTTAAGGATAAGGTAGGAAAGTAATATATTAATGATATAAAGAGCCACTAAAATACTATTTGGAGTGTAATTTTATGTTATATTTCTTATATTTGGAATTAAGATCCCGTTTAAATTTAAGAAAGATAACGAAATTACTGTAAGTCATGAAAGGGACATCATAAATCAATAAATCAAACTAAACGTAGTATATCCCGCAAAAGCAGGGTTTGGGGTGGATATGATGTACGCAGCCTTCCACTCATTCAAAAAGAACGAAGAGGCTGTTTCCTAAAAGACCCCCAACTTGTATGTGAACATGTGTAAATATAGAATATAACTATAAAACGATATAATACACAATACTGAATATACTGAATAGTCATTGTTTGTAGTCACTTTTATTCCACATTAAAACACTTTTGATATCTTCAACCCAATCTTGGTTAAGAACATTTGTAAAATTTCTAATGTGTAAATCAAATAACTCTCTGTTGAAAAAAGACAAGACATTCTGTCTGACAAAAAAATAAAAAAAATGATTAGTGCCAATGTAACACCCTCTTCTTAAAATATAGAAGGTAGATGTTACTTAAAATCCAAAACCTGTAAACAGAGCACTAATATATTTCTAACAATAATTTAACAGTCTAAAATCTCCAAAATAATATTAAAATCTCCAAAATGTCTAAACCAATAATATAAATGCTGAAATCTCTAATAAGAAATCAAGTCTAAATAATGATAGAAGCCTGAAATCCTAAGAACAAAATAAAGGGCAGCTCTCCATCACATAGTCCCAGATCCCCCTAAGCACCTGCCAGAAAAAGAATACGACATGAGCCAAATGCCCAGTACGGATTTGGAATACAGTTTATAAAACAAAGAGATCAGAAATAAATAATCTGCAATTTATAATAAATCAACAATTTTTAAAATAAGTAAGGCTGAAGCAACGAGGGGTTAGGATATTTAATACCGAGATCAGAACATATACAAATACACACATCATAGGGTACCTAATGTGTGCAACATAATGGATAACGTGTACGGCATATACAACGTCACCATAAATCAAATCACAAATCAAACTCTGGGTGCACCCACGTATCCTGAACAAATATCAAATGCGCAAAAGCTCCTCCCAAGAGCTAACAGAAGGATACGCCGTGACCAATCACACTGTCACGGAAGTGTCATGTCACTGGTGCCGCAATGACATGGCTGTAGTACACCTACAGCTGGTTAACTCGGTATACCCTAAATCACACTAAGGGTTCAAAATGAAAATATTCTCGCAAAATTTAAAATCGCTTGAGACAAATAATTCAGATTTCCAAAACAGAGTGTGTCATAAATAAATTTGAAAATCGCATGAACAGATATTTATAATTTTCCAAATCAATTTTTAAAACAATTTTCAGAAGTCAAAATATCCAAACAATTTTAATGGAGCGAATAAAATATGAAATTCAACAAAGCGGAGATATTAAATTTCTAAGAAGAGGAGCGCTGAATAAAAAGGGGACAGAATCCGTACCTCGAATGTCGCAACTAAAATAATATCAAAATCCGTAAACGATCTGCTAAATCCCCGACCCGTGATCTAAATACAAAATTATAATTTACAATTAATATACATTTTATATATTCATTTATTAATTAATCATTACTACTCATAATTTATTTACAAAATTATTAATCATATTACTTGCCTCGTGAACATAACTACATGTCACTACAACCACAATGTAAATATTTATTAATTTATCAAGTTAACTGAATCCACGTGAATGTATATATACTAGTTTATTATCAAGCCAGGACATTAATTATGTTAAAAAAAAACAAACTAACAATCACACTCCAAAACATGGATAACCCTCCGGGCAGAGATTTTGGAGTTTCTGGACTACCTGATCATCTAATCTCCTAACACACATGTTACTTTATTAATTAACTAACACAAGTCAAAGTCAAAACAAAGCAAAAGTAAAAATAGAACATAAGTTCATAATTTTACTATATAATAAATTTACATAGCTTTTGGAACTCAAAATACACATATAGTTTATATATATTATGATGCAAATTACAAGATATGCTATTGATTACCAAAGTCAGTTTATAAAATTTTTGAAACCAATTTTCAAAACATCTACCCAAGAATAAGACAAAATAATAAGTAATTATGCAATAAACTTAATATTAAAATAATTACCGCATTATAATAATAATCAATAAAATATTAAAACACATCTTAAACTCGACGGAAACCATTAATTTGACACACTTTAACAAAAGAAAAGTACTAAGAAGTCATGTACATACTATTATATCTTAAAAATAATTCTTTGTTGATGCAGTAGAACCCAAACCAGGCGGAAACATTATATTAATAAACTAATACAATACAAGATGTACATTGTTACCAAAAATATGATATAAAAAGAGTACCTTAAATATTGACAGAGTTAGAAAATTTCACTTGTTAATCTCTCTCGCACCTGTTTCTTTCCCTTCTGCTATGCTTCGCGGCTCTCAATATTCTCTTAGTTTAGGGTTTTAATACAGGTTCGAGTCTTTGTTTATATATATCCACATATCATCAAATACAAGTAGGACTCTAAATTCTATTTCTATTATAATCCTTTTTTTCTAATTATTATTATTATTATTATTATTATTAATTTGCCCGAATATGAGCATGCACATACAGTGTTTGGGTTTGGCTATGATGAATCGAAAGATGATTATAAGGTCTTTACCATCATTGGTAAGAGTGATTATAAAGTTTCGGTTTATAGCTCAAAAATCTTGGACAAAACTGTACACTTTTGAAATGCCGCCTATTCTGCCATACAAACCACGAATTATACCAATCTGCAAGTTTGTAAATGGTAATGCTCTTTTGCTTTTTGACTTAAGCCTGATAGTGAAGGTGAACAGCCCTGACAATGAAACCATTCGGATGCCGTTTAACTGGTTGGATAATCCGTTATACAACGTTTTTCAAAAGCACAATGTGTACACTTACGTTGAGAGCACAATGTTTCACCTCCAAATCTGAAATGTGGAGACCCTGGTTTCACCCCAGATCTGAACCAATTGCAGCCAGCAGCCGAGAACGGTCCATCTAATATTCCTTTTGGTTTTATATTAACCTCTGAGCTTTTAGGTCTTTCTTAATGCTTCTTGTAAGTTGAGATTTTGCTTTAAATTTTTTAATTGAACAGTCGTACTTTAAAGGCTTAATTATACCTTGGACCTTAAAGTATGATCATGTGTACACATAAACCCTTGAAGAAAAAAAGCATACACATCAACCCTTGATGTATTGCATGTGTATATTCCGACCCTTACATCTTCAAGAACTCATAAATTGGTTGGCCAAGGACATCACAGGGTAATCTCGGCAAAAGCTAAACTGATCCTTTCCCTATAAAGTTGAGATACTTGAACAAAAAGTTCAGATGCTTGAAGGAGAATTACACATTCTTAAAGTTGCAGCTGTTAAGAAGAGAAAATGCAAAAGACTTGTATGGGTAGCTGTGCTGTTTTATGTTTATTTGTTAACCATGTTATGAACATGACGACCAAGTTGGAGCAAAAAGGTGGCCAAATGAAGCTACCACAGATTTAGATAGGCTCCCAGTTGCTCAAAGCTTGTAGACTAAAGCACTAATGCTTCTTATGTTAGCTATTATGCACCAGAAATAATTCAGTAGTTTAGGATTTATGAGTTATTGAAGAGACAAGGGTCAGAATATACACATTCAATACATCAAGGGTTGATGTGTTTGTTTTTTTTCTTTAAGGGTTTATGTGTACAAATGATCATACTTCAAGGTCTATGATATAATTAAGCCTACTTTAAACTACTTTGCTGGCTTTTGTATATCTTACATTCAGTTTTTTTTATGAATTTGTGGTCAAACTTACTTCTTGATTTCTTTTTCTTCTCTGGATGAATTAGACATATCTAATAATTTCTTATATGTTTATGTGATATTTCTTATTTGCACTTGTTTTGCTGCTGCAAAATTGTCATTCTTTGTTTCATTAAATAGCTTCAAAAAGATATTCTTAAACTTTTTTCTGGTAATGATCCTAGAAAGCTTATGATATATGAATCATGAATTGTCCTCAAGTGTTCAACAATATGGCTTACCAGATTATTGAAATTGTTTCCGTTCCAACTAAGAAAGCTAAGAAATTCATTAGGCACGATTAGAGAGAACAAACATTATGCGTTAATAAGTTTGTCACTGAGGAATAGCATAAAAATTACCCCCCTGTCCATATAAGTATATAATCAAAAGTATTTTTACATCATTTTTCCTAATATGAAGGGCTAGTGTGTTGTGGTCTGATCTTTGTTGCAGACCCTCATTTGACAGTGATCATGGCTTCTGATGTAGCATAAAATGAGGTGCAATAGTCAGACATATACTGTAGGGCTCAACTTCGTTTATTTTCTATTTCTCCTTGCGATTCCAAATGAACTTCAATTCATCTTAACAGGCATTATATCATGTGTTGTACGCCTGTATCATATTAACTAACCTTATGAGACTTATCATCTGACTTCATGTGGCTATTCTATAAAATGTGCTCGATTTGCATGTGGCTATTCTGGTCCCAGTGCTTTGGGGAAAAGTCTGTATTTGGATTACTGTTTTATCCATCATTAGTTACAGATCTTGATTTACCATTACTTCCGTAACAGTGAAATATATGCTCCTGACTATATCAGCAGCTACTTCCTCTTTCAAGTTCATCTAATTTTAAGAATTTTGCGGTTCTCTTCTTGACTTGAGTTCATATGTAATTATAGACTTATCTCTCTCGCATTCACATGAAGATGCTTTAAATTTTTCGTTTTAATCCTTGCAGGCTTGCAGCACTGAAGACTAGTGTTATCATTATATACAGTTGAATTTCAACCTCCAATGCGTAAGGACTAGCATCTTGTAATTTTTACAGCATCTCCTCTCCATGCTTTTTAGAAGACAGACCTGCTGCCTAAGCTCTTGCAGCTTGAGGTCTTCATAAAAGCAATTCACAGCTTGAGGTCTACATATACAAACATATCTGCTAAACTACTAAATTGTTAAATTACTAGAAATAGTCTATTTATTCAACTAAATTACGACCACATATTATTTTATTATTTTTATTTTAAATTTATAATCATTATATATTTATATAAATATTTTAAAAATATAATATAACTTGATAAATAAAAATTTAAAATATTAATGGAAACCCGTGCATCGCACGGGATTTAAGCTAAGATAATCATTGTAACTTTTTTTGAGCCGGTAACCAAAATCTTGCCCTGTCCGCCTTGAGGTCTTTTTTAAGAGACCAAAGTGAAGAGAAGCAATTTTTTTTACTAACATTCTCTAAATTTTTTGTTGAAGATGGGAGAAAAATTGAAAAAAAATAACATGGATGGACGAGAGGGATATATTTAAAATGTTTGCTAGAAATTCTCGTCCAATCACCCATTTCTGAGAAAATGTATGTAAATTTATAAACAGTTTAGTATTTCGATACAGGAGTGGTGACTTCTACTGACCCGATAGATACCTGATCCGACCCGACCCGTTAGTAAAAAATTTGATTTTTGAGTTAGGGTTGTGCATGGGATAACCTACTAGAGGC
Organism: Apium graveolens; assembly: GCF_009905375.1. Taxonomy (NCBI): domain Eukaryota; kingdom Viridiplantae; phylum Streptophyta; class Magnoliopsida; order Apiales; family Apiaceae; genus Apium; species Apium graveolens. The sequence continues at coordinate 264,213,457 of NC_133654.1, read as the reverse complement.
GCTCCACTTGTGGGCTACTTGTTAGCGCGCGGCTCATATCAGGCTATTTTTACATGTATCTACTTATTACTATTTCAATTTTATGTAATGATAATGGAAAACTTATTTTCTCAAAACAAAAATTAATGGTTAGTTAATCTTTAAATTTGGAATGTTAGAAAATGCATTAGCTAATATAGGAGGTGATCACCAACACAAGTCTCGAAAGCCTGTAACAAACAAGTCTCGAAAGCCTGTAAATATCCACATTAACAAGGAATCAAAAATAAGCATGCTATTTTAAATTTGTAGTTGAATTAATATTATATCTTGATTCATTCTCTTTTAGAATTAGGATTGTGTGCGTTTATAGAGCTTAGCTTTCTCCGTATAGTTTGGCCCTAGCTTCACTAATCTAACGGCGGGGTGTATTCAATTCAGATTTTTATGGCTACCCAAAGAGAGCCTAACCATAACCCTGATCTTCCCGAACAAATCCTATGCGAAATACTCTTAAGGCTTCCGGTGAAGACTCTTTCGCGTTACAAGTCAGTTTGTAAATCATGGTTGTCTCTAATCTCTAGCTCTTATTTCATCAAAACTCATTCATCTATCTCAACTAATGACCCCCACTTAACTCATCATTATTTCCTTCCTAGATCTCGAAAGCGAGAGTACTTAGAGTGTTATTCTGTATATTCTATGCTTAATAAACCAGCTACAGAGGCTATTAAGATTGACAGCCCTATTAAGAACGAGTCTCGAGGTTTTGCAAAGATTGTGGGTTGTAATGGTTTAGTTTGTCTACATATCGAAAAGAGTAGTGCTAGGTGTACAGAACCCGTGGGTTTGTTCTTTTGGAACCCGTTTACTAGAAAAATAAGAAGACTGCCTGAACTAATTATTGAGCCTGAAAAATTTGGGTTGGGATATGAGGAATCAAGTGATGATTTCAAATTATTTGTCATCGCTGCAGGTCATGGTGACTACGAGAAAAAAGTGTCAGTTTATTGCTCAAAATCTAATAGTTGGAAAGGGAACGGAGATTTTCCTTCTGGCATTGTACTGGACAATGGGATATTTGCAGATGGAGCTGTACACTGGGTTACTCAAAGAATGAATATGGAAAGCCAAACAATTGTCTCTGTCGACGTTAAAAACCAGACACTTAGAGACTTAGTTTTGCCGACTACAAATGGAGGATGCCTGGACTATTGGATTACCTTGGGCAGTTTTGGTAAAAGTCTTTCTGTAGTACATTCTCTATTACACGGTTACTCATCACACGAATGTGACATCTGGATGCTGAACAAATGTGACGCGAAAGAGTCTTGGACTAAAGTGTTCACCTTTCCTGTGAATGGACTACCAGTTTGCTGTCCTGATCTAACACCGCTCTGCATTTGTGTGAATGGTGATATTCTGCTCCGTTCAGGCACAAACCTATGGCTATACAACTCCAAGGATAACACGCTTAACGTTCTGTCACACAAGAAATTTGATGAAAATTATGTATATTCAAGTACTTGTGTTGAGAGCCTATTTTCACCGTGAAGCTTGGAGCTTGCAGTTATCCGTCTACTTGTGTCTGCAAACTTGGAGCTTGCAGTTATCCGTTTACTTGTGTCTGCAAACTTGGAGCTTGGAGTTATCCGTCTACTTGTGTCTGCAAACTTGGATCTTGCATTTATCCGTCTACTTGTGTCTGCAAGCTTGGAGCTATTAGCAAGTGCCAATCTGGTTATATTCATAGATATTCATAGATATTTTGCTAAAACTTCATTCTCTGTTATTTGCCTGCAGTGTTCTGTTCAGCAAGCTTGCTTGCAATTTCCTGTCAACTTTGTATTGTTATATTATCTTTTAATCAAATATTTATGCTTTAATCAATTTCAAAAGTTAAGAATTTTAGTTGGCATGATTTGAGCATCGTTGCAACTCCAATACAATACCACAAAGAGGCCTTCAAGAAACACATCACTTTTGTCTATATGCAGAACTTCATACTAAGAATTTGCATCAGTAAACATAACAAGCTTTCATGTGCTGTGCATATACATCATCACTCTACAAAGCAATAAAATGTTATTACAATCAAATTGAAGTTTGAAGGCCTGAATCGCCAAGCTAATGTCCCTCCATAATTTTGCAGTCGAGACTGTATCAGGTCTATGGAATACAGTTAAACCTCTTTAAAGTAATAGAGTCTGGACCAAGAAAAAATATTACTTTAGCGAGTTTATTACTTTACTAGGAGTAAAAATACACTGTATCCAACCTTATTGCCTAAAAAGAAATGGATATCATCGTTAAAACATTCCTTAGAAAAGTACTAAAGTTTATCAACATATCAAATGTAGGTAAACTTGATCATCATACCAGTCAACCCGAGAGGACGAAGATCCCAAAGAACTAGATGATTCTCAGTACCACCAGTGACAATAATGTAGTCTTTGCTCATCAGGTATTTTTCAACAGCAACAGCATTAGCCTTAACCTGTTTACAATATGCCTTGAAAGCTGGAGATGCAGCCTGTTTTAGCCCCCACCGCTAAGGCACCGATCTGGTGATTGTGAGGACAACCCTGGAGAGCTGGGAAAACCGCGAAATTGATCTTGTCTTACGGCAAGTCAAGTCACATAATGCTATCATGCGGATTCCACAATGCAGTATACACTGCAAAATTTGCTGGACTACCTGAATAAGGCCGCACATTGACACCTTATTGAGAATCATCGAGACGATATGCATGCAGAGCACGCGAACGACAAAGATTTTCGATTTGATCAATACATTCATTGCCACCATAGTATCGATTTCCAGGCATGCCTTGGGAGTATTTATTTGTTAAAGGGCTGCCTAGAGCTTCTATGAGAGGCTATGAGCTCAATGCCACGGCATTGTCTTCGCTTTTATGTTTAATCTATGTTAATATGTATTTTTTTAGTTTTTCAAAATAATGAAAGAACGAATTTTTATTTACGGTAAAAATTGAGTTAAAATGATCATAAAAAATCAAATAAGACAGATAAATTGGGATTAATGGAATAATAATTAGACTTATATGTCTTAAAAGTAAGTATTGAATTATATTTGATCTTAATCGGACTCCGAACTTCTGAACTCTGAGCGATAATTTGAAATATTGTCCACCAATTAGAGCAACTCCAAAAGTGGCCTAAAGGTTCAAATTTGGACCGATGACAGTGCAGGTCCAAAATTGGTCCAAATTCACCCAACAGTGGACTAAATTTTGGTCCAAAATTGGACCGATGAACAGTGCATGTCCAATTTTGGACTTACAGTATTCATCGGTTCAAATTTGGATCTACATTAAAATAATAATTTTTAGTAGATTTGCTTTAATTTATTACATAAAAATTTTGATTTCGGGTATTTCTAAATTTAATTAACTAACTTTGAGATATTATTATTAATTATTTAACACATTCAAACATTAAAATAAATATTAAAACACAGAAAACTTGATTTGAAACGGAACATAAATGAAATACAATGTGAACTAAATTATCATTTTAGTCCGATAAATTAAATCATATAAGATTATATCTTATATCATATAAAAATAAAATATTTAAAATTAAAAAGGCTTAAAATATTAAAAATAAATATTTTAACATTTAGAACGAAATTTAGATCAAACTATTGAAGTTAGAGAAGGATCAAGTACAAATTAGACCCAATTATTGATCCAAATTTGGACCAAATTTTTAGAGTTTGCTTTAAAATTTTCTTACCATGAATTTTGGAACTTTTTGAAACTTCACCAACACCAGCTTTCACCAACTACACGATATTGTATGATTGGATCCATCTTATGGCCTATTTATTTCACAAAATAAAAGATACTGGTAAAATTTATTTATTTGTATTAAAAGGAATTCAAAATCTAGATAATTAATAAATTAAATCGGCAATCAAAATCTGGTTAATAAATGACATTATCATTAAAAATCATATTTAAAATAAATTACTAATATCTCCCACAAAAGTAAAAAACAATTTAAAATTTCAAACAGTCCACATAGAACAACCCCGAAATCAAAAAATTAACCTAACCCCCACCCCCAAACAAAATCTCCACCGTCCATCCTCACCCCACTCAAAATCTCAACCGTCCATCTCCCACCACTCCCCGTATATAACCCCCTCAGCCTCTCCCCCTTTTCTTGTGCCTCCCCCTCTCTCTCCCCCAAATCTCTCCCTCAAATCTCTCTCTCTCTCTCACAATGTCTCTCTCAGTTGAGAAAACAGCGAGCGGGAGAGAATACAAAGTCAAGGACACATCCTTAGCTGATTTCGGCAGACTCGAACTCGAACTCGCTGAAATCGAAATGCCCGGTCTAATGTCGTGCCGAACCGAGTTCGGTCCTTCTCAACCCTTCAAAGGCGCTAAAATCACCGGTTCACTTCACATGACTATCCAAACCGGTGTTCTCATCGAAACTCTAACTGCTTTAGGCGCTGAGGTACAATAAAATAATCTCGAATTCTCATTTAATCTGGAATGCACACGTCTTAAATTCTGTCACAATTGTCACAATTGTTTATATATCTAAATTCGATACAATGTTAGTTATAATATCACATTTGTTTGTATAGCAAAATTTGAGACATTTTTCATTATTGTATCACAATTGTTTAGATAGCAAATTTTGATTATATTATCACAATTGTTTATATAATTGTCTAATCAATAATTGTTTATGTAATTGTTTTCTATTATAATGTCACAATTGTTTGTATACCCTATATTTATTCAATTATAGATGAAACTAAATATAATTAGGATTTAGCAACTTCTCCCTGTTTCGCTAATAAACTAGTAATCTGTAATATAGAAAACTAGAACTAATGTATTTTCTCGATTATAATGTCACATTTGTTTATAAAGCGACATTTAATCAGTTATAAATGAATCAAAATATAATTAGGATTTAGCAACCTCTCCCTGTTTAGCTAATAAACTATGAATATATTATATAGAGAACTCGAACTCCCGGTATTTTTTTCCGGTTATAATGCCACAATTGTTTATAATACCGACATTTAATCAGTTATAAACGAAACTAAATGTAATTGGGATTTAGGAACCTCTCGCTGTTTTGTTAAGAAACTAGTAGTAATAAATTGATATTCTTATGTAATAATAGTAATGTGAATTTATGTTAACAGGTAAGGTGGTGTTCATGTAACATTTTTTCGACACAAGACCATGCTGCTGCTGCTATTGCTCGCGATAGTGCTGCTGTGTTTGCCTGGAAAGGCGAGACTCTACAGGAGTACTGGTGGTGTACTGAGAGAGCTCTTGACTGGGGTCCATCTGGTGGTCCCGATTTGATTGTTGATGATGGTGGAGATGCTACATTGTTGATTCATGAGGGAGTTAAGGCGGAGGAGGAGTTTAAGAAGACCGGGGCAATACCGGATCCTAGTAGTACTGATAATGCGGAGTTTCAGATTGTTTTGACGATTATTCGTGACGGTTTGAAGAGTGATCCGATGAAGTATCATAAGATGAAGGAGAGATTGGTTGGTGTTTCGGAGGAGACGACTACGGGAGTTAAGAGGTTGTATCAGATGCAACAGAATGGAACGCTTTTGTTTCCGGCTATTAATGTTAATGATTCTGTCACTAAGAGCAAGGTGAGTTTCTTATTCGAGCTTTATGTTTATGTATATGATTTGAATTATGTCATTTGTTGTGCTTGAAATTATTTTGAGTTTTTATAATTAGGGGATATGGATAAGATCGAGATTTTTTTTTAAAGTTAAATGTGTGTGTCTATGCGGGCATTTGGATTTGGTTTGATATGGTGTTGTTGGTGTTTTGAGCTACAGAGCTTGATTTGGTTTGATATGGTATTATGGTGTTTATGCATACTATGTTGATTTGGCTAGGAATAGACCTAATTTGATGCTGGCTGATATAACTTGGTGTTTATGAAAAAAATGGTCTCTCATAAATATATGCCCTGTTTGTTATTTTGAAGCTTTGCCCAAGTAATGACATTAAATAATTAAAAATGTTGCCTTAACTCCAGGCTCGGAAGATGTTTTAGTGCCTGAGTTTAAAGTGTAAGTTTGCTAATTGCTTTTTTGCTGTTCCAGGCTGTTAAAACTTATAAATGGAGCTTTAATCTTATTGTTGATGCTAGTAAGCAGTCTTTTACAGTCATGACACTGTTCTAGGCTGATAATAGTCTTATTATATATTTATTCATGGCAGTGTGCATTCTTCATATTCCTAATAGTGTTTTCTTGACATGATTATTTTGTCATCATGGCAATTTGCCGCCTTTGCATTCCTAATTTTTTTTTTCTTGACAAGATCAGTTTGACAACTTGTATGGATGCCGCCACTCTCTTCCTGATGGTTTGATGAGGGCCACTGATGTGATGATTGCTGGAAAGGTTGCATTTATTGCTGGTTATGGAGATGTTGGAAAGGGTTGTGCTGCAGCCATGAAGCAAGCTGGAGCTCGTGTGATTGTTTCTGAGATTGATCCAATTTGTGCTCTTCAAGCTACCATGGAAGGCCTCCAAGTTATGCCTCTGAAGGATGTTGTCTCCGAGGTTGATATCTTTGTCACCACCACTGGTAACAAAGACATCATCATGGTTGATGACATGAGAAAGATGAAGAACAATGCCATTGTCTGCAACATTGGTCATTTTGACAATGAGATTGACATGCTTGGTCTTGAGACATTGCCTGGTGTGAAGAGAATCACAATCAAGCCCCAGACTGACAGGTGGGTCTTCCCCGACACCGGCAAAGGCATCATCGTCTTAGCTGAGGGCCGTCTGATGAACTTGGGGTGTGCAACTGGTCATCCCAGTTTTGTGATGTCTTGCTCTTTCACCAATCAAGTGATCGCCCAGCTGGAGTTGTGGAACGAGAGGAGCTCTGGCAAGTATGAGAAGAAGGTATATGTGTTGCCAAAGCACCTTGATGAGAAGGTTGCAGCACTCCATCTCGGAAAGCTTGGCGCTAAGCTTACCAAGCTCACCAAGGACCAAGCTGACTACATCAGTGTACCAGCTGAGGGTCCATACAAGCCTGCTCACTACAGGTACTGAGCAAGCAACCGTGTTTGCCAGGATTAAGAAAATTAAATTGTGACCTTGTGGTTTCACTATGATACTCTATTTTATTTAAAGAATATTATTAGCTATTATCTCTGCTTGGGTTTTTGGGAAATGCTGGGAAGTTGTATGGAAGGAATGGTCTTTGTGAAAGATCATGTTGGATTGAACAAGGCTGTGCTTGGTAGTAGTTGCAGTTTTGCACTGCGTTTTTTATTTCAGCTATCTTTATTCTCATTTCTGCAACAATTACCCTTGTTGTCCTCGTTTTTCATTTACTTTCAAGAGCAAAAGGGCGGTTTGGATGCGCCATTAAATGGGTATGCAGGTTTTTGATAATTTTCATTTGATTTTGCTTATGGTGTGTTATGCCATTTAGATTGCTTGTTGACATTTTTTAAAGTTATCTTGAAATTATGCCATTTATATTTGATTATTTCACCGTTCAGTTAGTTTTATCGATAAGTCGATTAGTTTCCGACTTTTGAGTATTGCAACCATAGACTATTTTCTCAAGATTCTTCAACACCAGTTGCTAATGATGCTCAAATACAAACAATTTGAGTCAGTGGTGGTTGTAGAGTTTGGGGAATGTGATGTTTTTGGTTGAGACAACTGTTTTCTTCAAACCATCCTGCAATGTTTTATAATTCAAAACCATAAGGGGAAACATAAAATCGACACAATATCTCAATGTGTATCTCTTGTCTTGTCGTGTACCCAAAGTGTAAACACAAAATTGACACAAGATTTCAGTCGTGTATCTCTTGTCGTAAACCTTTTCGTGTCGTGTTAAAAATTTAGTGTTAAACACTAGATGAATCTTTAAAATCTAAATAAATACAACTCGTAAATGTCTAGAAAAAAGCTGTTAGCAACTAGTAAAACACAGAGCAGATTCAACTAAACACAGTGCACCTTCTCAGAAACCCAATCTCTAGACTCTACACTCAGGAATCATCAAGCACTGTGCCGGAAAATCTATTCCTAATCCTTCACTTAAGGAACCCTACTACTGCTGCTTCGAAAAACATCATAAGCACATCTCAATTCTTTCAAATTCATAGTAAATACAACGAATTAAGGCATGATCAGACAAGTAAAAGCAGAGGCCGGCCCTTGGGTAAGGCGACTAAGGCGAGCGCCTAGTGCACGACACCGACAAGGGGCACCAAAAAATACCATATATGCAGTACATAACTTTAATTTATGAGTTATTTGCAAAATGCATTTTTTACCTATACTTTAGATAACTGCACTTTGCATCTCCTTACTATTTCGGCGCGACAAATTGCACCCTTTTCGTTAATTTTGTTAAAATTTTCAGGGGTATTTTAGGAAATGTAAATATTAAATTATTTTCAGATCTTTATTTAAGGTTTATAACCCTCTAAACGATACATTCTGAAAAAATTTAAAGAACGGAAGTTGTAGAGAATAAAAAGATCTTCTCGAAATTAAAAGGTTCAAAATTGATTTTTTTTTATAATTGTTTTTAATAAATTCAATAAGTATATATTTTATTTAATTTTGGCTTCGTAAATTTTTTGATAATTTTGAATGTTATTGTTTAGAAAAGATTTTTTCGTTCTCTATAATTTTCGTTCTTTAAATTTTTTCGAAAAGTATCATTTAGAGGGTCAAAAAACTTAAATAATGATCTAATTATAATTAAATATTTTAATTTCCTAAAATGCCCCTGAGAATTTTAACAAATTTAACGAAAATGGTGCAATTTGTCGCGCCGAAATAGTAAGGGGATGCAAAGTGCAGTTATCTAAAATATAGGTAAAAAAATGCATTTTGGCCAAACCACGGGGATGCATCGCAAATAACTCTTGATTTATTTATAATTTATGCATTTGAATGTGCATTAGAATATCATAAGCATTTTTAGTTAGCTTTATCCTTGTGTAGAACTAGTTTTGATTTGAACAAATAAATCTTCTTTCACTGCCTTAAAAACAAGGGCACCCTTCAAAATTCGTCTAGGGTATCCAAATCTCTAGGGCCGAGTCTACAATAGACTTTCTTACCGGAAGAATGTGAAAACTAAACATCGATAGAGAGACATGATGTGTTGCTATATTACCTCTAGATTAAGATTGCATTTTACTCTACTTGTTGAAACCCCTGCAATGAAACAAGTGATTCTGTGTACCCGCGAGCTATATTATTGCTCAGGCATAAAGGCCCGCAAATTTTAGTCACATTCTTCTCAGAGTCATACAAGACATTATGGTAATGTGGACTGATTAGCTTTCTTCCATAGAACAGTCCTGCGCCTAAATAAAGAGTTAAGCATAACGATGATCCTGGATGATTTCCCTTGACACGGTGCCTTCTTCTCCAAGTCATCTGGCCAGAAACGTTGTCCAATGTCCATAAACAAACTGATTCATCATCAACATATTGAAAGAACATAGCAACAGAACCTTCGAAATTCATAGCAGGAGACAGTCTTCTTTGAGTAAAGCTAGGGAATGGAAGTAGTACTAGAACTTCTGTATGCCAATTAAATGAGATTAGCCCTTCACTACACTGAATATATAGAACACCTTTCACAGTAGTATTACCGCTAGTGCTGCCCATCCAGTTGCGTTTAATACGAGCCTCAAATTCTCTCCAAGAACCAGCATTTGCAGAATAAACCTGAATTATCGATGATTGATTATCACTATTCTGTCTGTAGTTAACTATAAGGAGCTTGTAGTCATTATTAATCAGATCATAACCAAAGTTAATAGAAGCACCAAGACACTCGTGTATCGGGGGTGAAGGAATTTTCATGCATTGCCGGATAGATGGATTCCAGAAATACACACTCATACCAGACATATCACAGAGACAGATAATGCCATTATAACAACCAATAACATGAGGTTCGAGGAGGGTTTCGTGGAAAAGATGTGGCATTACAATGAAGTCAATGTGCACAGGACAAGTGAAGGACAAATCTTGCAGCTCAAGAAATTGTACAGGATCTAATATATTCGCAATTTTGGGAATTTTTCGGGAAGCAATGATGGCATTATGGAGATGAGATTTAATGAAACTAGGGTTCGAGATTATGGAGAGCCATGGCTTGCAGACTGACTTGCATCTAAGCAATGATTTCACCGGAAGTCTCGAAAGTATAACGGTGATAACATCTTCGGGTATATCTCTGCACAAATTTTTCATTGAAGAAGAATAATGTAGAATCGATTTGCTAGGTCACTGCAGATATAAGGGTTATTACCGGGGAACTATCCAGAATAAATTAGAGTTCTGACATGAATTGAACTGATTTGCATTGGAATTCATTTTTCTTGTCACGTGATCAAAGCCGCTAACAAAAAATGGAAGGAAATTATTATACGAGGATTAGGTGGAAATGATATAAAATTAAAATTAATCACGTTTATATAATATAGTGCCAAAATTAATATTGTATAACTATTTTTATAAATTACAGTTTGCATTTTTATTCTTTGAAATCCGATATTGAACAGGGGTAAAATAGGAATTTCAGTTTCAAAATTAATTAAAATATTTTTTATATGTTCTAAATTGTAATAAAAATTGAATTATATATATATATATTTATATATTATATTTTTGAATTTTTGAGTAATACTAGTAATTTCAATTTCAGTTTTTATTACATGATGTTAGTTACAAAAATTTATAATTCCACTAAAATTAATTTTTAAAGTATAAATTTAAACACTAATTTTAATTGTATATTAAATTTAAATATTAAATCTGTTGCATCACTTTTTTTATTTATTTGACGTTAATATTATTTTCGTGTGTATTTAGGGGGTTAATTCAATAAAAAAAAATAGTTAAAAGTCGTACGGAAATTTAATTATGTGAACTAGGAGTAGATTTGGAAAAAGGGTAAATCAAATCGACTACAAACTGATTTCCTGCCTCAAAAAATAATTCCACAAATATTCTCGCATGACTCGTGATCTTATATCATTCTTGAGATTTATTGAGACCTTATTAATATAAACAACTAATAACACTATGACAACTTAGTATTTTGAGAATATATTCAAAAACGTTTTGGGGGACATTTCTCTTCCTAGTATTTTCAAATTTAATTTAAGTGAAGCAGTATTAGGTTCGGAAATAGGGTAAATCAAATCATATACAAACTGATTGTATAGTACAGATTTCAGATTACATTATCCCGTAAATATTTGGTGAAATAATCGAATTAAATTATTGAAAAATGTTTGTTCTGAAAGAAAATCGGAGCAAATCAATTCCTTTCTCCGTCCCTAAATACGTTCCTATTTGTGTTAGACACGTTTGTCAATATATACTTTTGATTGTTAATATTTTTTATTTCCTATTAGTATTAAATATAAAAACTTTATTGTATTAAAATACTCATAAATACAAATTCAACAAAATCACTCATAATTATATTGATCTTATAAATCAGACGTAAATTAATAGTCAATCACTTACTAATAATATAAAAAGCTAAAATAGGAAATGTTTCTTGGGACATAGAGTACATTACATACATTAAAAAAAGGACTCGTAGGTTAAAAAAGGAAAGGACTTTACCAAATCTCATGCAACCATTAGACTGCACCCCTTTGATTTATCAAGATACGTCAGAATCTTGATCAAAGTAAACTTGTAGCCTATAAATATAGGTAGGTTAAGCAATCACTTTATAAATGTTAACAGATTGAACAAAGTTTTTCCCATAATTGTAGACTATTGGTGAATATTCCTGCTTTACTGTCTTGAAACTCTGTGATCTTTGGTTTAATTAAAACACATTGTTGTTGCCTTGTATCAAAAACTTGCTGTTTGTGAAGAAACAAACACCTTCCTTACGAGCGCAATGAGATAACTCAAGTGATTAAGAGCTTATCTCTTGTCGTCCCAGTTCGATTCTCGCTCACCCCCGAGATTTGTTAGAACAGATACTCAATTGTAAGGAATATAAGCCAAATTAGTCACAAAAAAAAACATCTTCCTTACAATCAGCCATGAAAATTGAATTTAGTCCTTTTAAAAAGCTCATACCTATTTACAATCACTTATATACAGACACAAACAGAGAAACACATTATCATAGAGCTTCAAAAACAATGACAGGAGCTATCAAGAATGCAGAAAGCAACAAACTAACTGTGTTGATGTTTCCATGGCTTGCTCATGGACACGCATCTCCGTTTCTCGAGCTAGGAAAGAAACTACAAGCAAGAAATTTTGATGTGCACTTGTGTTCTACTGCTGCGAATCTTAGTTCGATCAAGAAGAGAATGGGAGAAGGCTCTGGTATTCAACTGGTACAAATTGACTTACCAAATTTGCCGAATCTTCCTTCTCATTACCACACTACTAATGGCCTTCCCCCTCATCTCATGGATACGCTTAAGTGTGCTTATGACATGGCAAAACCTGCTTTTTCCAAAATTCTGCAGACCGTGAAGCCTGACTTGGTTATTTACGACTTTCTCAGGCCATGGCCAGCGGAGGCTGCTTCGGATCTGGATATTCCGGCTGTACAGTTTATAGCAACTAGTGCCACCATGACTTCTTTCATGCTTCATGCTTTTAAGTATCCAGGTAAAGAGTACCCGTACCCTGAAATTTTCTATCGTGATACTGAGAATGCACAAGTTAGCGGATTAGGAGAATGTCCCGAACTTCGTAAAGCTATTGAAAGCCTAAAAAAATCTGATAAAGTAATTTTAATCAAAGGTATTAAAGAGATGGAAGAAGAGTTTAGTGAATATCTGTCTGAACTGTCTGATAAAAGAATAGTACATGTTGGTCCGCTAGTTCAAGATTCTACCAGTAAAGATGAGAATCCTGACATCATGAAGTGGCTTAACAAAAAGAAATCTTGCTCCACTATATTTGTCTCTTTTGGTAGCGAGTACTTCTTGTCGAAAGAAGATTTTGACGAAATAGCCCATGGTTTGATGCTGAGTAATGTTAATTTCATATGGGTTGTTAGGTTTCCTGTTGGAGAGATAATTAGGCTTGAAGATAAACTGCCATCAGGGTTTCTTAAGAAAGTTGGAGAGAGAGGGATGATTGTCGAGGGATGGGCCCCACAAGCTAAGATATTGGGGCACTCAAGTATCGGAGGTTTTGTCAGTCATTGCGGATGGAACTCTGTGACTGAAAGCATGCATTCTGGTGTTCCTATCATTGCCATGGGCATGCATCTAGACCAGCCTCTTCATGCTAAACTTGTGCATAAGTTTGGCACGGGAATTGAGGTATTGAGGGATGAAAATGGAAGATTTAAAAGAGAGAAGATTGCCTCTGTCATCAAACAGGTTGTTGCTAATAGAGATGGGAGATCTGTGAGGGATAAAGCAAAGAACTTGGGTGATAGCATAAGGAAGAAAGGAGACGAGGAGATGGATCAAGTGGCCAAGGAACTGATGCAGCTTATCTTGTCTAGAAAAAGAGATGCGGAGATAGTTCAGCGTGCGAAAGAAATGATGTAGGTCATATATCTTGATAATAGCTTCTGGCCATTTGTTTAATCAGTTCTTTGCTGACTGAAAAAATAATCTCAGGGGCGACTCCAGGAGTACAACATAAATTCACAGAGTGCTTTGTAGTGAGTTGAGTACATTACCTGAGATATTAGAATTTAATTTATATGTATATTTTATGTACATAAATTTAATTAACATTATGATTTATACTTTTACTTACTTTAGAGTATCTATAGATATTTATATCTGTCGCTTTGTAGTTAAGTTTATTGGTTCACAGGCAGGGTAACGTCATCAACAAACCAAATCCATCACATGAACACAATGCCGAATGGTACTTCCGATGCTTAGAGAAGTTTTTAGTCAATTACAATAGAAGTGGTACCTCTATTAAAAGAGAAGCTACTTTGGTTTCACATATATTCATAATATATTCAGTATTCATACGTGAATGCATGCCTAGTAGTAATGCTATTGGAAATTTGCACACCTTGAAATTTAATCAACATAAAATTGAACTATACCATTTACCATAGGAAACAGTTAAAATGTCAAGCAAACTGATGTAGTGTACTAAACCATTGAGCACAGGGAACATAATGAACACGCAGATCCTTTAATTAAATGGCCCCATAAATAAACTGTGTACTAATCGCAATAAATTAATCCTCAAACCTCACCCACTCTGTAAGTAGAATATGTTACAACTTTAGTAAGAAGGGTAGATAATTTTGTAAGTACCCAAATTGCAGTCACATGGCAACACACGCAGTAGGTGAACAACAAGAACATATCACTAATATTCTAGAAGTAAATCACCTCGGTAGGCTAGAGAATTTTTAAGGCTCAGATTACCAAGAACATGTCACGCTAATAGTCTAACTAGTAAATCACCTTGGTAGGCAAGACCGCAAGAGAAATTTCACGCGTAGAAAACAGAATGTAAAGGAATACGATAAACAACATTAATAACGAAAACTTGAACAAAATAAAAACAGAATAAGTTTAAATAACTGCAATTAGCCATATCGACGGTAGTATAGTACTTTATTTACCAACTTTTAGTTGCAGATGGAACAGGAAGCTCAAGATTCATCTACATATCTAGATATAGACAATTCTCATCACAGAACTAAAAATTTAGTAATTGAAAACCGCTACTCGCACCAGTAACATTATTAACATACTACATTCTCTACTTCATCCATCAAAGTAACACAAATGAAACATAAAATCGAAAACATCATAGACTGATTAACAATTAAATGATTTTATTCTTGAAAAACATTAGAACAATGTATAATGAACCTAAAGGGAAACCAGTAGTTTCCTTGACAATTAAGCCCAAATCACATTACACATAACAAACATACATGATATATTACAACATAAATTCAAAAGCAAAAAGGAAAGAACTTTAATTACCAAGCCTCATTGCACAGTTACACTTTCACATCCCTTTAGCTCATCAAGATCCAATAGAATCTCTAGCACACCTAGTAATAACTTCACAACCTCGATTATAAGGATTAGCAACTCCAGAACTTCTGCAATTGTAATAAGAAGACCCTGGTGTACCACAAGGCACTAAATCTCTCTTCAAAGTCTCATAACTTATGTATCTCTTTCCCATCATCAAAACCCTCCTATTACTCTCTGAATCCATCAGTTCTTCATCACCAACCAAGTCCAAACACTCCCCTACTTTTCTACCACAAGCCCTTTTGACCATTACATCAAAATCACTTTTTTTCAGTGAATTGAGCTCCAAAACTGAAACCCCATTGCAAGAAATCAAAAGGGTATGCAAGAAAACCAGTAATATCAAAAGGGTTTTCATGATTTGAGCTAGTTTTTGTGTATGACCAGTTTTCTTGGAAATTCTTGATTTATAATGTGTGTGAAAAGTGGAAAAATGGGGAGGTTGTGAATGTGACCAAAAGGAAAAAGATGCAAACTTTAGTGGTTTTGTTAATGGTACTTATGAGCTGGAGAAGTCTTTAATGTTAGTGAGGGTCACAATATCTTATTTCACACCTACTACTAGCTACAGTTGCTAGAAGTGTACACTGATGTTTTTGTGGAGTTTTGTGGATAGAAGAGGAGATGAGAGTGGGACCCACTGGTGAAAATCCAATTATAATTTGGATTTGGGTAACATGTGATTAATTATTTAATGTTTTTTGTTACATTTGTTTCAAGAATTTCAGGTGACTGAGAGTTGTTTTTTTGCAATTCTTGGAATTTACCCTTTTAACTGGGTATCCAGTTTTCTTGGGGCTGATGCTTTCACTGTTACATAGCTACTGGTGTCTTTTTGCTCATTATTGACAGTGGTCAGTAAATATAAGTAAACATTAAATTCTTATTTTTCTTCCAATAATGAAAGTGAAACCAATAATAAAAGTGAAATTTACTCGGTGGTCATTTACAGGTGGACGCTCAGATTTAAGTTACGGATCATCGTTCATGGTGGTATCGCTGTGAAGTAATATGCTAATTTTCTAGAAAATTAGTTGACATGCAATGACACTTGGTTAAACATTAAAGGTTACATCAAAATTCTTACTACCTCCTTTTCATTGGGATATATACGTTCACTATTTATACGTATTTCGAAAATTTTATAAAATATAATTTCATAATGAAACAGAGGGAATAGTTATTAAGTTTGCAGTGAGTCGGATTTCAGTCAGATTTGACCAAATTCACAATTTTTGTCAGCATAATATCTTATTGTCCTAGTAATTTTTTTAAGCTTCTTTGCACTTGAGGACTGGAAGTAGACAGGGCAGAAAGGAGTGATATAGAAATGCAAATGTAACTTTACATAATCGGGTTTTCTGACGTGGGCATACAATAAATACTAAATTTTATGAGTTTGGTGTATTTTTATTGGTGAAGTTGTTGTAAATGCGGGGGCGTCCATCAATATTTATGATTAGAGTACCAATCAAAATGCACCAAACTCATGGGAAACAATTAGCATAATTATAAACAATTAGCGTAATACTCCATTGTCATCATTGTTACCAGAGAGAAAATGGAATATAATCATTTCATTGGGTGGGTGGAAGAACCAACAATTCTCATACATGTGTATAATTTTGCATTAAGGTCAAACTATAAACAATCGTAGCTTTTAAGCAATTCAAAGTTGTTAAATAAATCATTCTTTGACTTGTATAACACCCGCGAATTTGCTTTTTAGAGTGATGTTGTGTACTTGTGTTAATTCTGGGTAGTTGGCTCATTATGCTTGGAACTTGGAACTTAGCAAGTGCTTCTTACAAACTGTTCCGAGCATGCAAAAAATTATCTTGCTATTGTTGTAGTATATGATATATTCGATACTCCCTCAGTCCCACCAGGATGTTTACATCTTGGTGGGCACGGAGACCAATATATATATATATATAAAAGTAGGTAAAGTAATGAAAAATGATGAAAAGTGGTTAAAGTAGTGAGACCTATTACTATTTGATAATAGATTTGAGAGAGTGGAGGAAGTTAGTGGGTGTAATAGTGTTTTATATTATTAAAAGTTTATTATTTTTGGAATGTAAAGAAATGGATGGGACAACCCAAAATAGTAACCGTAAAGAAATGGATGGGACAGAGGGAGTATAATTTTTAGGAGTTAATTACAGTTTGTAACCCTTATCTTTCATTTAAATTCAAAACAGTATACTTATTTTGTAAAACACAATTTGCAACCCTAACTTTCAAAATCAAATACAACATGCATCCCCTTCATAATTTTCAGTTATAAAATTGGAATTGAGCTGTTTAATACTCCCTCTGTCCCATTGAATTATATACGTTATTTTTCGGCACGCTTTTCAATGCTCATTTAAAACATAATTCCACAATATTTTTTTAAAAAAAAAAATTCTGAAAAAAAGTTTCATGTTTAAACTTTTATTCAAAAAAAAATTTTGAAAAAAACATTACGGAACTATATTTTATAGAGATCTCGAAATACGTGCAAATAGTAAACGTAAAGAAATCAACGGGACAGAGGGAATATTATTTTTATAATTTAAAACAATATAATATTAATGTCATTTATTTTATATTTTACATAATATAATATTAATGTCAATTATTTTATATTTTACCCAATATAATATTAATGTCAATTATTTTATATTTTACTCAATATAATGTTTAAATAGTTAAAATATAAATATATTTAGAAATTTTATGATTATATCTATAAACATATATTTTACTTGATAAATATATTTTAATTATTTTAGCATTATGATTAATTTAAAGTATTACTAATAGAAACTAACTATATTTTTTTCCATGTAAAAAATGCATTAAAATAAATATTTTTATTGATTTGAAATTTTAATTATTAATATTAAACGGCTCAATTCCAATTTATTACTTAAAATTGTGAAGGGGTGCGTGTTATATTTGATTTTGAAAGTTAGGGGTTGAAATTATATTTCACAAAGTGGTATACTATTTTGAATTTAGATGAAAGATAGGGATTGTAAACTGCAATTAACTCTAATTTTTAGTACGGGGTTCAGAATAAACGATTGTTATACTGTCCCATATATTTGGTATAATTTTTAGTATACATACATGAATGTCGTGGCGCCCTATCTTCATACGATAATTTTACCATGATATGTATGCCGTTAAACACCATCGTCGTTTTCTCCAGACCATCTTCTGTTCAAAAAACCTAATAAAGCAAGAGTATTTTTTAGTATATGTAGCTCTCCTTCTAGAAAACTTGTCACAAGCTCAAATATATTTATGTTGTACACAGAAAGAATCTCTCCACATTATAGTTTTGCTAAACAGAAAAGTTCAGGAAAATCTATCTTAAACAAATAAAATCATACCCCTCATCTTCTATACAGAGTACAGAGAATTATTTTGTAAGAAACCTCAAACTATGAAGCATTTGCAAGGAGACTTTCTCAGCTTAAAATCCCCGGGCATAAACTTCATATGAAGAGCTGTATTTCTAAAAACCCGCAAAAAAACCCGCAAACCATAAGCCCCAGATGTTTGGACAAGAGATCGCTCGGGGTAAGGGTGTGATGACATCGAATGCGCCGCGGATTTTGTGGTGCGAGAGGCTGAGGAGAAGGCCGAGAAGAACCAATTACCTTAGTAGTTAGTATTATTAGCATGGCTAATACTTTGCTATACCGGACACTGCAGTCTAATTCATTAGGCCATCTCCAACAGTTGTGATCCAAAAATCCAAATTTGGATCACCAACTGATCCGAATACTGATCCAAATTTCTGACCAACTCCAACAGCGTGATCCAAATTGTATCAAGGCATAGCATGACAATTGTATCCCACCTCACAAACAGTTACATCAAAAATTAATACTAAAGCACAAATAAGTAAACAAAAGAATGACTACAAAGTGTGATTTATAACTGGCTATCTTTGGTTGAATTTTGAAGTGAATATCTCCAAGATATAGGTCTAATATGCACTAAAAATTTACCAGAAACTACTCTATTGCAGATAAGTTGTTGACAAACCAGTATAGAATAGTGCTCAACCTTAGATATTCTAATATACACTATATGTTACATGGGTAGCAAAAGACCTGGGGAGTTTCGTAAAACCTTCTTAATAGATCAAGCAGGCAGCAATTTTGCAGTCAAAGAGTAAGACGGTCTGCAGTACTTCTGGATATATGACTTTCTGATCTTCTACCTTCTTGCTCGTCGTGGAGGTTTGGCCTGGCAGAGGGGCTTGCTTGTTTAGTCTCTGTACCAGGTCTTTCTGTAAGGAACTGTTCCCAGAAAACATCATTTACCCTGGGTGG
Source organism: Apium graveolens (assembly GCF_009905375.1). Taxonomy (NCBI): domain Eukaryota; kingdom Viridiplantae; phylum Streptophyta; class Magnoliopsida; order Apiales; family Apiaceae; genus Apium; species Apium graveolens. The sequence continues at coordinate 264,194,072 of NC_133654.1, read as the reverse complement.
CGGGTTTCCTGGTTCTTGGGTTTTAGTTGCCGTGTCATGTAAGGAAGACAGATTTGCTTCATCGCTAGAATAATTTTTGCTTTTTTCAGGAAGTCTAAACTCAACCTCGTTACCGCTACTAACAGACTTTGACTCTAAAGATTTTCCACCGTCCTGGGAAAACCGAGCTGAATATTGACTTTTGTTCGCATGCAAGGAAGAAGATGCCAAAGTAAGATTCAACTGGCAGGAGATATGGCCTTCACCTTCCTCACTAAAACTTAAACATTGCTGCAACGATTGCAACTTCGGGCTGTTACCCAATCCTCCCTTCTGGGAAAGAGACGAATCCATATTAAACGTAAAAGATGTGCCCGTATCAGAAAGCTCTAATGTCTCAGGAGCATATATAGTACCACTTGATCTCATGAGGGCATCCTTTATGCCTCCTTCAAATACCCTTTGCGGACTTCCACCATCTTCGCTGGAACTCTGTGTGCTACGTGACACCAAGTTGATATCTGAAACAGCTGGTGATAGCTCTAGTGTGAGCTTATTTGAAAAATCTTGGTGAAATATATTCCCAAACTCAGGTCTAGAGAAGCTATGGTTGTCAATGAAGCTATCTTCACGTAAAATTTGAGGATCTTCAATATGAGGTAGCCGCCTTTTCTTGTTATATGCTGATATATCAATGGATTCTAGTTTACGTGCCAGATGTTCGACGAAGTCTGGATTCTGAACTACTTTTTCAAGAAATGCTAGCAACTTCTCTTGTCTCTGCTCCATACCACCGATTCGTTGAGTCCACTCATCCAGCTGATGCTTAGCAGTAGGCTGCTGCTGCTTGATTCTTAGCTGATGTTGGAATTCATGCACTTGCTGATACATTCTCTCATTCATAGTATCTATTAATTATATATTCATGCATCTAGTAATTAAGTGATTCATGTATCTGATCTTTAGAATGTCCTATAGCATCTATATAAAGGATGTTCTACATCATTTGTAAACATCAATTTATTATAAGAAATCATATTCAGAATATATAAAAAGTGTTCTTCTATCTGTTCTTCTTAGAGCTCTGCTGTAGCAACTCACTTAGATTCCTACAAATTGGTATCAGAGCAGGGTTCGTTTCTAATCTGGGATCGAAACTAGAAGTGATTACATGGCGTCAAATTCAGATTCTCAGTCATCTCTCATTCCTATCTTTGATGGTGATGATTATGACTACTGGAAGATAAAAATCAGAACTGTTCTAAGGGCAGAAGGCTTGTGGAATATTGTGGAGAAAGGGTTTGCAGAATCTGAAGATGATGCAGACTTATCTGAAGCGGAACTTAAGAAACTGGAATCATCACGTCGCCAGGATGCAAGGGCGCTGAGCAAACTTCAGATGGGAGTCACAAAACCAATCTTTACAAGAATATCAACAGCTTCAACAGCAAAGGAAGCATGGGAAATTCTTGAAGGTGAATTCCATGAAGATGAAAAGGTACGAAGTATAAATCTCCAATCCCTTAAAAAAGATTTTCAGAATTTAAGAATGAAGGATTCTGAGAATATACAAAGTTATCATGCTCGTGTGATGGAGATTGTGAATCAAATGAAAACCTATGGAGATAATATTTCTGATCAACATGTTGTGGAGAAAATCTTGATCAGTTTGACAGACAAATATGAATATATTGTTGCTGTTATTGAGGAAACAAAAGATCTCACAAAGTTGTCAATAAAAGAATTGATGGGCTCTTTTCAAACGCATGAAAAAAGAAGGATGAAACAGGCGGAACAATCAGAGAATGCTTTTCTGTCTAAGGCAAAGATGAAGCCACAATAATTTGCAAAGAAAGGTGGTCAAAATCAGGAGCAAAAGAAGCCTGACTGGAGAAATAAAAGAGAGAATTATTCCAGCACTTACCAGAAGAATCAATATGATAGAGGTACAAGTTCTAATCCAAAAGTTTTTTGCAATATATGCAAAAGAACTAGTCATGTATCATCTAAATGTTGGTTCAAAGGCAAGCCTCAGTGTAATTTTTGTAGAAGATTTGGTCATGTTGAGAAAGACTGCAGATTCAAAAATTATGAGAAGGCAAATTTCACAGAAGAACAGGAGGACGACAAAGGAGAACAAATATTTTATGCTTGTCATTCCAGCCTTCATGGAGATAATAAAGCTTGGTACATAGACAGTGGATGCAGCAATCATATGTGTGAAGATAGAAATATCTTTGTGCAACTTGATACAACAATAAACCCTAAGGTGAGGATGGGTAATGGAGCTGTTGCAGAAACACAAGGCAAAGGAACGGTAGCTATCAACACAAAATCTGGAATCAAGTATATACGAGATGTTCTTCTCGTTCCAGATTTAAAAGAAAATTTATTGAGTGTTGGACAACTTCTGGAACATAACTATTGTCTTGTATTTGAAGATAATATGTGCAGAATCTTTGAGAAAAAGAACAAGAATCAGGCCATTGCAGAAGTCAAGATGGAGAAGAACAGGAACTTTCCGTTGATTTTCAACTACAATGCTCTAAAGGCTGAAGTTGAAGACCAATCATGGCTGTGGCATAAAAGATATTGCCATTTGAATTTTCAAGGATTAAAGCTTCTCAAAGAAAGGAACATGGTGAATGGCCTACCAAAATTGCAACATGAAAAGAATTCATGTGAAGGATGCATCATGGGAAAGCAACACAAGCTGCCATATCCAAGTGGAAAATCATGGAGAGCAAAGGAACGCTTGGAACTTATTCATACCGACATTTGTGGCCCAATGAAGACTACATATTTGGGACAACAAAGGTACTTTATCATCTTTATTGACGATTTTACAAGAATGACGTGGATATATTTTTTGAAAGAGAAGTCAGAAGCTTTCACTGTGTTCAAGAGATTCAAAGCTCTTGTAGAAAAACAAAGTGGGCGTAATATTAAGTGCATACGGAGTGATAGAGGTGGTGAATATACCTCTAGACAATTTGAAGAATATTGCAAAGATGAAGGAATTTGGAAGCAACTCACCGCAAGATATAGCCCGCAGCAGAATGGAATCGCAGAACGCAAAAATAGAACAATTGTTGAAATGGCAAGGTCTATGATGAATGAAAAAGGACTGCCAAAGACGTTCTGGGCAGAAGCTACAAATACAGCGGTTTACATCCTTAACAGGTGTCCCACAAAAGCTGTAAGGAATCTAACTCCTATGGAAGCATGGAGTGGAGAAAAACCAGATGTAAGTCATTTAAGAATATTTGGCAGCATTGGTTATGTTCTTATACCTGCTGAGAAACATACTAAACTGGATGAAAAAAGTACAAAGTGTATTTTCACTGGATATACTCTGGAGACTAAAGGTTACAGGATATATAATGTCGAAACTAACAAATTGGTTGTTAGTAGAGATGTTCTATTTGATGAGAATGCAGCCTGGGATTGGAAAGAAAAGAAGGTGGAACATGTCAATCAACCAAGTTCTTTGGAATCCAGTGAAGAACATGAAGACACTCACACAGAGGAGGCAGAGCAGAATCCTGAACAAGATCAACATACTCAAACATCTGAATCAGAGGAGGAATCTCCACCAAGAAAATTCAGAAGCATGAGTGATATATATCAGTCGTGTAATTTTGTGGTCACTGAACCACAAAATTTTGAAGAAGCTGAGAAACATGAAATCTGGTAGAAAGCAATGGAGGAAGAGATGCATATGATAGACAAGAACAAAACATGGGAGCTTGTAGACAAACCACAAGGAAGAGAGATTATCAAGCTCAAATAGATCTACAAGACCAAAGTAAATCAGAATGGAGAAATTCAAAAGCATAAGGCGAGGCTAGTCGCTAGAGGCTTTACTCAAAAGTCCGGAGTTGATTTTTCAGAAACTTTCTCCCCAGTAGCACGACTGGAAACAATAAGAACCTTGATTGCTCTTGCCGCACAGAAGAAATGGAAAATATTCCAGCTTGATTTTAAGTCGGCATTTTTAAACGGAAAGCTAGATGAGGAAATTTATGTTGAGCAGCCACAAGGATTCTTGGTGGAAGGGGGAGAGAACAAAGTGTACAGACTCTTAAAAGCTCTCTACGGACTTAAACAATCACCTCGTGCATGGTACAAGGAGATTGACAAATATTTTATGAAGAATGGATTCCAAAGGAGCAAGAATGAAGCAACTTTATATGTGAAGAAACAAGGAAGCAAGATTTAATTGCTTGTCTCTATGTGGATGATCTCATTGTTACTGGGAATGATGAAGAGATGATAGAAAGCTTTAAGGAACACATGATGAAGACTTATGAGATGAGTGATTTGGGTCTACTTCATTATTTCTTGGGCATTGAAGTATCACAAGGAGGAGATGGAATCTTTGTTTCACAGAAGAGGTATGCAAAAAGTATTCTCGAGAAGTTCAAGATGACACATTGCAAACCAGTGTCAACACCCCTGGTGGTTAGTGAAAAATTATCAAAGGAGGATGGAACATCAAAGGTAGATTGCTCTCTCTACAGAAGTCTAGTGGGTAGCTTGTTGTATCTTACAGCAACAAGGCCTGAAATAATGTTTGCAGCAACTCTACTATCTAGGTTCATGCAAAACCCTAGTCAGACACACTTTGGAGCAGCAAAAAGAATCCTGAGATACTTGCAGGGAACACTGGACTATGGGATTTTTTACAAAGCTGGAGAAAACCTAAATCTTATCGCTTATTCCGACAGTGATTGGGCTGGAAGCATTGATGACATGAAGAGTACATCTGGATATGCATTTTTACTTGGAACAAACATATGTTCTTGGCTGTCAAAGAAGCAGAAAGTTGTCGTACAATCATCAGCAGAGGCGGAATATGTGGCAGCTGCAAAAGCAACTTCTCAAGCAATTTGGCTAAGAAGGATACTGGAAGACATTGGAGAAAAGCAACAGGAGGCTACTATTCTATTCTGTGATAATAAGTCAGCTATATCTATAGCTAAGAATCCGGTGAACCATGAGAGGACTAAGCATATAGCAATCAAATATCATTTTATCAGAGATGCGGTTGAACAAGGAGAGATACAACTGGAATACTGCAAGACTCAAGAACAGCTTGCTGACATTTTTACCAAGGCTCTTCCTAAAGAAAAATTCTGTTACTTGCGAGAACGCATTGGAGTTGTCAAACAAGTGCATTAAGGGGGAGTGTTGGAATTCATGCACTTGCTGATACATTCTCTCATTCATAGTATCTATTAATTATATATTCATGCATCTAGTAATTAAGTGATTCATGTATCTGATTTTTAGAATGTCCTATAGTATCTATATAAAGGATGTTCTACATCATTTGTAAACATCAATTTATTATAAGGAATCATATTCAGAATATATAAAAAGTGTTCTTCTATCTGTTCTTCTTAGAGCTCTGCTGTAGCAACTCACTTAGATTCCTACAGCAGATTGGTTTCAAGTGTAGCCTTCTCACGTGATATTTTGTCAATTTCTTCCTCAAAAGCAGCTCTTTCTGGATCAACAGTAGAACTTGGTGGATTACTATGACTGTGAATGGGTTTTCTCCGATGAATGTTCTTCAAAAGATGCTTCTGGTCTTGTACAAAATCCTCATTAGCAAACTCCCACCTTTCAGAATCAATCTTCCGGAAGCCCTGCCAACGAAAGCACAATCATGAGATTCAAGTAACATGTTCTGTCGCGATTGGACGCGACACCTGTTTCGTGTTCGCGTCGAAAGACCAGACAGTTGAGGAGTACTGGACGTGCATGGCCAGCGCCCTCGACTGGGGGCCTTCTTGCGGTCCACCTCTCATTCTCGATCAATCCGGTGATCTTACTCAGCTGCTTAACGAGGGTGCAAAAGCGGAAAAAGAGTTTGAAATCACCGGAAAAGTTCCTGATCCGGCATGCACTGATGACGAGTCTTGTAAGGCTATGCTAGCGGTTATTGGTGAGAGTTTGAAGTCTGATCCTTCGAGATACCGAAAGATGATGGATGGAATTGCTGGTGTTACAATAGTGAGCATTACTGGCGCCGATATGTTGGTGCAGATGGAGCAGAGTGGAGCCCTAATATTCCCTGCAATAATTGTCAGTAAATCTAGCAAGGTACTGTCCTTTCTTACTATTTTTGGTGAGCCTCGCCTACTTACACTTTATTACTTGAACTTTGGAATGTGCACGTTTTAAATATTAAGCCCCTGTTTGGTCGGAAGAAAATTGAGGGGAGGGGAGGGTTCCTACAATAAAAAATGTGTTTGGTTCATATTTTTAGAGGGGAGGGGAGGGAAATGAAGGGGCCTAAAATCCCTTATGGGTCTTATTTTGTTTCCTCCCAATTTGGGGTTTTTTGGAGGGGAGAAATTTTATTGACAAAAATGACCTTATACCTTCTTAACACTTACATATATCCTAAATGACTTATATGTAATTTTAATTATAAACCCCTCCCTTCCCCTCCTGTACCAAACATAAAAATGAGTTAATTCCCTCCCCTCCCTCCTTCAACCAAATAAAATTAATATTATATCCTTTCCCTCCCCTCCCCTCTATTAAAATTCCTCCCCTTCCCTCCCCTCCATTGAACCAAACACAGCCTAAATTCTATTTTTTATAACTTATTTTTCTTGGCGAATGATCCATTATTATTAATGATAAAAATATTAAATAAATGGTGTGGTACATGCTCACTTAAAATAGTGTTATTAATATAATTAGAGCAACTTCAGTCCAAGGTATAAGAAAGATATCAGTACTCTGTGATATAATTTGATTTGACATGTTTTTTAGTACTTCATTGGAGCTGAGCGAAATAAGTTGACATAATGGGTCAATTTTGGTGCGTATCCCATCAATTACGAGGATGCCAATTTAATTTGTGATCTCAGTAAAACATAAAATATCTTCTTAATATATATATTTATTATATATTTTTTAATTAATTAGAGAAGTTGACATCTTAGCATGTCAATTATTGGAGCGTTATTTGAAAAATATGTGTTAAAAATAATACAAAAGAAATAGAATAAAAAATATAATATTTTCTATTACATAGCCAAGTTAGATGCTATAGTGAAGCTGTTCGCGAAAATGGAGGAAATATCTGATATTGTAGTGAAGAAAAGGTAATGTCCTTTTGCAAACGACAAATAAAGCTTTCTAGTTCCCACTAACACTTTATTCACAAATGTTTTTGTTCAGTAAAAATTTTTGTTGAAAAGAGAGGATTACACATAAAGAATGTGAATTAATCTTCTTGCTCATACTGTTCTAGTATTGACAATCTTCCCCTTCAATGTTTGATATGACCAGTTTGCTGATAACTTGACTGGAGGTCCGATGAACTTGAGTGGTGCTACTGGTCCACCCGACATTGACATATCTTCCACTAAACAAATTTTTGGGCTAGTTGAATTGTGGAAGGAGAGGAACTCTGGGAAGTATGAGAAGAAGGTGTACGACTTTCCCAGGCACCTTGATGAAAGGGTTGCAGCTCTCAACCTTGAGAAGCCTGACCACATATGTGTTCAGGTTGAGGATGTTAACCAGCCTGCCAACGACAGGGACGGACAAGGCAAGTGTCTGAAAGTTTTGAAGTTTTTGGGGAAGCTTTTGGATTTGATATTAAGAGGTGCTGCATTAGTTCTGGCCTATGTTGAGGATTGTGGTTGAAAAAGAAAGGAACTGTTGTCTGTTATTTGTTTACTGTTTAGCTATGGAGTGATTTGTATTTGTATTGGCCAGTGCTAAAGGTTGGCTTAGCTTTAGCTATATGTACTATACCAGCAGAACATCCTCTATTTGTCGTTTTGTCTGCTATTCGGTATAATTGTTTGTTATAATAAATAACAACATGATGGTTTGCAGTAGGGTTTAGGGTTTAGGGTTTGCTGTACTGTGATCATAAGGAGATTTTATTTGTTGGTGGGGAAACGAAGCACCCCAATTCTTCCGGCTTGATTCACTTAAAAAAAACATTATCTTTTAAGAAAATTATATCGCAACAATTTATTATTGGCATATTTATTGTGCTTGGACATTATCTTTGTAAGCACATTCGACATCCATCAATCCATTCAAATCTTTGTTTATCAATCCACTTGACACTTTAAAGATTCTTCTTGAAAACAGTTTTTAGCATTCTTTTTCCCAATAATTATCACAACTCTACATCACATGATGCCAATCTCCTCTTTCTAGTTTGTTACATCTCGACAGAGATTGTTATTAGTGGGCAACCAATTATAGTACAACTTTCAAATGTAGTGCTTCAGTGGAAAATTCAAATTCCATAAATATTGCCACCGATTTTCTAAATTCCATATTCTTTTTTTTGACAAATATGACTTATAAACTTACAAATGAGTTTCTGTTCTCATAAGTTCTCGGGGTGAGCGATGATCGAACCCAGTACCTGAAATGACAGAGGATAAACTCTTAACAAATTGAGCTATCCCGTGCTCATACTCTCCATCTTTCTAATAATGCTAAATCACTTCATCTACACTATTAAACGAACCCATAATGATCCCCACATAATTTAAGGTTATCTTGTTCTAAATTGTAAAAAATGTTGCAATGACTGGATCTTTGTGGTTGCAAATCTTAATTTTTAAATCTTTTTTATAAAATTGCAAAAAACCCTTAAAATTTTATTATTTTTGATAATTTCTTTATTTATTTATTATTTTCGGAGCTTGTTTTTATTTATATAGTAAATATTGTGTTGAACTATTTGTCCAGCAATAAAGGAATTACATTTGTTGGGGATCTAGTCATCATTTTTTTGGGTTCATGGGCCCTTGGTTTCTATTTGTCAATTGTTTTTTCAAACATACAAAGAGGATAAATGAGAAAACCTACCCATGAATGTCCACGAAATGAGGATAAATAGCAGGGTTTTTTTGAAAAATACTCAAAATTAAAAATATTTTTGTAAAAATATTGTTATTTTTTAAAAAAAATTGCAAAAATACTTTTTAATGTACAAAAATAATAATTTTCAATTTTTTTACAAAAATAAGATTTTTTGGCCAGTGGAATCAATTGTATGCAAATTTTGACGAGTTTGTGCAATTACATGCAACCTTAAATCAACTAATTTTTTTTTTATTCAACTAGTTGCATATCTAGTTTATTTCGGTTGATTCCGTATTTTTACAAAAAAATAAAAAATAGCGCAAAAAAAGAAGAAGAAAAGTTAGTATTTTTAATAAATTTTCTAAATAGTATCATGTGTCGGTGCCATGTCATTTAAAAAAAATTAAAATATTATTTGGGAAGGTAGCATTACTCATTTCTAAAACAATAATTAAAACAATACATTACTCATTTGTATTATTTGGGTTGATCACTATTTTAAACTGGTTTGTCAACTTATGTACAATAATTAAAAGTGCAATATATTTTTTGCTAAAATATATGTCTAAATTTTTTGAAAAAAATTTCTTTTTCTAAATATATTAATCTTAAAATACGTGTCAAACACTGTTTCAGAAATGACAGACGGAGGGAGTAATACTTTAGCATTATCAAACAAAGCATCATTAGGGAGTTGGTAGTTAAACGATTATCAACTATCAAGGTGACATGACAATTATAACTACCAATAAGTAAACAAAAGAATGACTACAAAATGTGATCTATAACTGGCCATCTTTTTTTAAATTTTAGAGTGAATATCTCCAAGATAAGGTCTAACATGCACTAAAAAATTACCAGAAACTAATGTATTGCACATAAGTTGACAAACCAGTTTAGAATAGTGATCAACCTCAGATATGCTAATATACAGTTATACACTATGTTACACGGTAGCAAAAATCCTGGAGAATTATGCAAAACCTTCGTAATGGATTAAGCAGGCAGCAATTTTGCAGTCAAAGAGTAAGACGCTCCACAGTACTTCTGGAGATCTGATTTTCTGATCTTCTACCTTCTTGCTCGTCGTGGAGGTTTGGCCTGGCAGAGGGGCTTGCTTGTTCAGTCTCTGAAGTACCAGGTCTTTCTGTAAGGAACTGTTCCCAGAAAACATCATTTACCCTGGGAGGCGGGTTTCCTGGTTCTTGGTTTTTAGTTGCCGTGTCATGTAAGGAAGACGGATTTGCTTCATCGCTAGAATAATTTTTGCTCTTTTCAGGAACTCTAAACTCAACCTCATTACCGCTAGCAAAAGATTTTGACTCTAAAGATTTTCCACCGTCCTGGGAAAACCGAGCTGGATATTGACTTTTGTTCGCATGCAAGGAAGAAGATGCCAAAGTAAGATTCAACTGGCAGGAGATATGACCTTCACCTTCCTCGCTAGAACTTAAACATTGCTGCAACGATTGCAACTTTTGGCTGATACCCGATCCTCCCTTCTGGGAAAGAGACGAATCCATATTAAACGTAAAAGATGTACCCGTATCAGAAAGCTCTAATGTCTCAGGAGCATATATAGTACCACTTGATCTCATGAGGGCATCCTTTATGCCTCCTTCAAATACCCTTTGCGGACTTCCACCATCTTCGCTGGAACTCTGTGTGCTACGTGACACCAAGTTGATATCTGAAACAGCTGGTGATAGCTCTAGTGTGAGCTTATTTGAAAAATCTTGGTGAAATATATTCCCAAACTCAGGTCTAGAGAAGCTATGGTTGTCAATGAAGCTATCTTCACGTAAAATTTGGGGATCTTCAATATGAGGTAGCCGCCTTTTCTTGTTATATGCTGATATATCAATGGATTCTAGTTTACGTGCCAGATGTTCGACGAAGTCTGGATTCTGAACTACTTTTTCAAGAAATGCTAGCAACTTCTCTTGCCTCTGCTCCATACCACCTATTCGTTGAGTCCACTCATCCAGCTGATGCTTAGCAGTAGGCTGCTGCTGCTTGATTCTTAGCAGATTGGTTTCAAGTGTAGCCTTCTCACGTGATATTTTGTCAATTTCTTCCTCAAAAGCAGCTCTTTCTGGATCAACAGTAGAACTTGGTGGATTACTATGACTGTGAATGGGTTTTCTCCGATGAATGTTCTTCAAAAGATGCTTCTGGTCTTGCACAAAATCCTCATTAGCAAATTCCCACCTTTCAGGATCAATCTTCCGGAAGCCCTGCCAGCATAAGCACAGTCATGAGATTAAGTTAACATGTTCTGCAGGTACAATATGGTCTCATTTAATCTTCTTGGTGCTAAATTAACATCATCTTTGTAATATGAATTAATCTAAGGTCTTTTTGATATCAAAGGGTAATGGGTATGTTCATTCACAAATATGGGAATTATTTTTTTTAAGAGGTCAGAATTTGCAATTACGTCAACAAGATACTACCTCATAACTTTGAGAAACTCGTATTGTTATGGCGGTCATACAAAAGTTCAAGAGGGAAAATGATCAGAACAAAAGAATACACCTAACAATTAGCTCAATCCCACGAATTGAACACAGGAAAAATAACTTGCATGTTTGTACAAAACCACATTTACATAACAATATATCCCCTCTTGCTGGAAAGCAAGAGCATAACTTGTCATCGCAATCCTCATAAAGTAATATAAAAATGTGATAAATAATTCACCAAGACTGAAGAAAATGGCTCTTGATAGAGTATGGAAAATATAAGAAAAGTTAGGAAGGCAAAGAGCATTTTAAGCATATGAATCAGTTTAAGGAAATGGCTTGAGTATCTGCAAAAATATCTCTCCACATTCAGTGGCAGATCAAGGACTACACGTACCAATATATAGTCAGAAATTTAATCTGTTGATTTTTTGTATACAAAAACATATACACTATTTTTTGCTTTTGGATGTACAAATGTTACACCTTTTATTCAAAATTAGGGACTAGAAAAATGAAAGCACATAGTTTTTGTCCATATAGTGTATGCAAAAAGAGAAGTGCGCCATATAGTGTATGCAAAAAGAGAAGTGCGCATAATCAGGGAAGTTGTTAGTACTGTATATGTTTACCAACCTTTTCAGGTTTTCCACAATCGATTGTACTTTTGTTTATCTATGCTCTGTGCCTTGAACTATGTAACTCTCTATACCTAATAATTGATTATGATAATGCATATATTATAAATACATACATAGAGAGATAAATAATAATTTTTTTTTGTTCAGTTCGGTGCCCCCTCTGGATAATTGTGCATCCGCTCCTTTCTGCCTTATTCAGATCCAGGAGAACAAAACTGGCTGCGAGGTCATGTGTATACAATATTTTGGCTGGCCTTTGATGGTCAAATTTCTCAATTCTCCTAATTCATTTGAACATATATATTGAAATTAGGTCCAAGTAAAAGTGTGTGCAATCAGGAAACTAGTAAGTATATATTTTACCAGCCTTTTCCAAATATACTGTATGCTATATTTTTGGCCCTTATTGTAATCTATGTACCTCTTAATATCTAATAAAATGTTTATGACAATGTGACTATATAGATACATATATGTATAGAGATAAATAATACAAAACTTTTCGTTCGGGGGTTTAGTACCCCCACAGTATAACCGTTCATTCGCACCTCTATACATGTTTCCTGACAATAGAACTGCGGGGGCCAGGCTTAGATATACTATATTGGCCACCCCGATCGTTAAATTCCTCATTTCTCCAAATTCATCTCATTTCTGTGAATCATGAAGAATCAGTAAACGGGCTCATTCATAATTATATAATGGTTCGAGTGTCAGAGGATTATAGATAACCAGTCCCGGGCATCGGTTGCTGCTGTTTCCGGGGACAAGTAAAGGGTAAGGAGTATGTATCAGAGGCTCGGCAGGAAGCATTGGCTTTACATCTTCTGCAGAGCCTTTGATCCATACTCCAGATATTTTACTTGTTTCGGGAACAGTACCAACTAATGCCTAAGACTGGTTATATTCTTCCGACATTCACTTTGATTTAGTCTTTTGCTGGTTATCTATACAAAGTGCAGTTTTTGAAACTCTGTGCAGTATTCTACGGTGTGGATCTTGTATTGAGTATGTGGAATACATGATAGGATTATAACTGAATCAGACTCCAGTGAAGCCATTAATCTTGTTAACAGGGTTCAGGGATACTTGGAAAATGAAAGAAGAATGGAATGTGGAATTGACAAAAAGGAATTAATATAAAGCAGAAAATCTATGGCACATGAAGGAATCAAAATTTTAAGGATGGCGTGACCAGCACTGAGGAGGCCTCATGCAACGGGAGGACATGATAGGATGATTGCTGATGAATATCAAGAATTCAAGGCTGGCTTAAAATGTTTTAAATAGTGTTCTTCATTCAAAAACTATCTTTTCTTGTTACCACTTGGTGGAAGAATTATACTGCTTTCCCCTCTTACTTTTCCATAAAATACCCCAAGGAGGCTTCATTTTCTCATACAAGTTGGTTTATCAAAAAAAAAAAAATAGCCGACTACAAGTTTTTCTCTCCAATCAATGACAAAACTGATCTAGGGATTTGCACTTTCAACCACAGAGTTCATTTTCAAATTCTAAAACGAAGTAAATATCTCATCCCGACACAAGGTGCGTCCTCCTTTTTGATTTCTAGGACTAGTTTTTTTCTTCGTATAGTTAATGAAACGACTAAACTTTACTCTAGTTAAGAAAAGTTATCCTTTGTCCTAAAATTCCCCATCTCTTTGTTCAACATTTTCTTACAAAATTATTCACTTCTTGCCGAATAATGTCTCTTCACCACAAAAATAAAAACAAAGATTTACAAAATAAAACAATAAAGGATATTTCACTACCCCAATGATTTCTCAACCGTGGAAGGGAGAATAATATTCTCAACCCAAAAAAGGAATTTATTCACACTACATTTATTTCTTAGTCATTGATAGCATATCCCAGTTTGTTGTTATGGTCTATCTTTTTGCAAATACATAAACATATATTTTCGAGTTTTGTATCTGTAAAATCGAGTCTAGCTTCGAGACGTGTATGACATTGGCCTATCCTATTTTATTAAAAAAAGCGTCCATACAAATAGAAGTATACCACAAATATGTCAATGTAAATGAACATGTTAAAAGTTTATCTAAAAAAAATTACAAAAACAAGTCAATCAACCAATCAATTCCGAATATATAAGAACTATTACAGAACCCTTTTCATATATTACACATAAAACAACATTACATCACAATTCATCATAAAAATCCAATCTTTATCAACCCATCATCAAATTCACAAAATTCAAGCACCACATTTCATCATAAATATCCAATATTTATCAACTTATCATCAAATTCACAAAATTTAATCACCAAATTTCATTAAAAATCAAATATTTCACTGAAAAACAAACAATACATAATAGCACATTATCACACGCCCGCGCACATTACCAAACAACACATAAATCACACTCCAATTCCATCACAAACTCCCAACCTTCATCGATTCTTACCACTCAATTAACAAAACACAAAAACCCCGTTTCATCAAAATCAAATCTTTCACTATAAAACATCCACTTATTTCATCAAAATCAAATCATTCAATATACAACATCCACCCATTTCATCAAAATCAAATCTTTCACTAAAAAACAACCACCCACTTCATCAAAATCAAATCTTTCACTAAAAAACAACCCACTTCATCAAACACAAATCTTTCACCAACCCCCCCCCCATTTCATCAAAATCAAACTTTTTAATAAACGAACATCCACCCATTTCATCAAAATCAAATCTTTCATAAAAAACACCCACCCATTTCATCAAAATCAAGTCTGTCACTAAAAAAACAACAACCCACATAGCAACACACACACACACACAAACACACACACAACAAATTACAAAAAGGGTCAAAAACCAACATACATAAGTGTTAAGCTGCCTGATAAAACTGGAGAAATTGTTGTGCTTGAAGTAAGTAGGAAGCAACAAACGAGCAAACTCAGGTGGGTTCCACACAACAAAGCTGTTTCTTGATGAACTCCATGAAACAATCTCATCCGTTGATCTATCTTCAATCATGTCGTATGTTTTTAGCAAGAACGGCGCCGGGCCGGCGCCGCCGGTGGCTGCAGCTCCGTCCATGAATTCTCCGATCGAGAAAAAATGTGTCTGAAAGGAGATAAGAGTCAATGGTGTGTGTTGTTTTTGATGGAGGAGAAAATGTTGTCTACATGACTACATGTATTTTTATATCTTTTGTGTTTAAATAATGAACAAAAAATAATAATTTTTGGGATTTTTATTTTTAACCAACGTTCTAAAACTCGAAAATACTCAGACTGAGTACTCGGGTAGCCCGTACTCGGACTCGGTCATAACTTATTTTTAATTGACTCGGATCAAACTCGAACAAAAGTCTGATTACTCGAAAAAACACAATTTTGGAAAAAGAAGTACTGTAATGTTTAAAAAAAACTCGGAAGTGGTTATAACTTTGTAACAAATAAATATAATTTTTAAATATTTTTAGTATAAAAATAATTGTAAAAGACTAGTCAAAATAAAAAAAATGATAATTAATTCTATAGCAAATCATTTATAAAATATTACTAATTAGATTCATACTAAATTAAAAGTTACCGTTCATTTAAAATTTCGAGTGTTATATCAAGTACTCTTTCGAGATATTTGAAAACATATTTAATTATCTTTTATATCATTTGTTTATAAAATAATTTAAGCTAAATAAATATTAAAATTAAAAATTAATATTTTATTTTATCCGTGTTTTTAACCGAGTACTCAATACTCCATACCTTTACCGAGTAGAAACCGAGTACCAATTTTTAAAACACCATTTTTAACTAACTAGTTTACCCATTACTTTCATTTATTAATAATTTTGTTCATTATCTCCGCATTTTAGTATCAAAAAATATTATTTTAACGAAATTATTATTTAATTGAGATTCAACTATACATTGGGCTCGCGAGCTCGCCCGACTTGAACTCGTTTATGCGGGCTCGA
This sequence comes from Apium graveolens, assembly GCF_009905375.1. Classification (NCBI taxonomy): domain Eukaryota; kingdom Viridiplantae; phylum Streptophyta; class Magnoliopsida; order Apiales; family Apiaceae; genus Apium; species Apium graveolens. The sequence continues at coordinate 264,178,162 of NC_133654.1, read as the reverse complement.
CCCGGCTCGTTTAAAAACGAGAAATGAGCCGAGTTCGGGTAGAGGTTTCAGCTCGTTTAATTACTCGAGTCAGCTCGTGAAATTAAACGAGTCGAGTTCAGGTAGAGGTTAATACTCAATTAAGTGTAAAATTAAACGAGCTGACTCGCCGGACTCCTTAAAACCTAGCTAAACGAGCCGGCTGGGATCGACACGTGAAATTAAACGAGTCGAGTTTGAGTAGAGGTTTGGGCTCGTTTAGATAAACGAGCCGGTTTAACTCAATATGGGTCTAATTATTCATAGTAGCCTAGTAGGGGATTATTGAGGTATCTAAAAGAAAAAGTCAAATCGAGAATCAGAAACTGGAATGGGAAGGTAATATCCAGGTCAGGCAAAGAAGTGTTGATCAAGTTAGTAGTGCAATCGCTACCAACATATGTGATGAACATTTTTCTGCTGCTACCGGAAATTATAAAAAAATTTGAAAGATGTTTAACCAAATACTGGTGGGATACGAGAGGAGAATTTATGATTATCACTCCTGAATCAGATTCTGTCGCTTAAATACGGTTTACTTTGATTTACGTTATTTGCAGGTTATTCCGTGAGCTCGTAGGTTTTACACGGTGCGCACCCAAAGGATAATGACTGCGGGTTAACTACGATAAAAAAAAATACCGGTAGGATACTGGTCAATAAAATGGAAGTAAGCTCACGTGGATGAATTGGGAGCGTATGACAAGACACAAAGATGTTGAGGGTTTAGGCTTCATAAATTTTAGAGACTTTAATATCTCAATCCTCGGGAAACAGGGATAGGGGTTCTTATCTAGCCCAGATAGCCTAGTATCAAGGATTAATAAAGCAAGATTTTGCAGATACTGACTTCATTCATCACTAAGAAGCAGCCCCAGTTTTATATGGAGGAGCATTTTCACAGCAAAGAAGACAGTGAATTCAGGAATAAGGTGGAGGGTAGGATCAGGGGAAAACATCATTATTTTGGGGCAACTGTGGTTGATGGATGAAAACAATCCGTTTGTCATTACAGTGTCTTAGTCGATAGAAATTAATTCTGTAAAATCTCTCATGTACGTGGACAGGAGATGTTGGGATGTGGAGGTGGTTCGAGATATTTTCACTGACATATACCAATCTTGCATCTTCGACACTCCGATTGGGGTTGATGGCGTTACAGATACGATTTACTGGAAGCTGAAGAATACATGTATTTACTGGAAGTGGTGTAGTCAAGATAATGCTAATATTTGGCGAACACTATGGAAAATTAAAAATCCACCCAAGGCTCTAAATCTTGTTTGGAGGGCTTTAGCAAATTGTTTTCCGATCATGTTACAACTCCAACAGAAACACGTGTCAGTTCAATCTCGATGCTAGGTGATAACTCTGTTTCTTCCCGGGTCTTCTCCTCTCTCACGTGTGCTAGGGCCCAGCTTCCGTAGCGGTTGGAGTGAGGTTAACCTGCTAGGTAGGGGTCTCTGCAAAACAGAACCGGAGGAGGTTGTTCCCCGCGACAACTCCGGTGTGAGAGTAAGAAATGGATTTTCTTGAAGAAGAAGAGGGAAGAAGGAGCTATTCAAAATATGTATAGTGGTGTGTATATGTGTGTAGCAGTCAAATATTTTTCAACCCTTAAAACCCTCTTTTTGGGGCCTTTTATAGGTCCCAAGATTTAGGGTTTTTGGGGTTTGTACCTTTCCATCCTAGCCTTTGATCCTTCTTGGTTGGTGATTGAACGGACGGTTTGGATGGATTGTGGGGTCAGGTGTCTTTCTTCCATCAGTGTTGCCTTAGGATCTTTGCACACGAATGGCTGAGATGCAATTGTTCCATTTTGGATAACATGAGACAGTTGACTATTTTGTCTTGTGCCACGTGGCACCGGGGACCACCCCAGTTTGGACCTAGGGTGTTATCTCTTTTGGCTTCTATTCCTTTATTTGGGTTTGGTTATTTCTGGCCTATCACTAGGTTTGTGTGATTGAGCCTGAGACAATTTACCATGCTCTAGTTGGGTGTCAGTGTCACCTTGCAGTGTAGTGCTGGAAAACGTTAGATCCAGGCATCTACATAGTAGAGGATATGGAATTCTGTGGGTGGATTGAAGAAGTGCTAAATGGAAGATATAATAACCAACGAGCTGAGGTTGTCATATTATGCTGGGCAATATGGCGAGCTAGAAACGAGCTATCCTGGCACAAAAAAGCATCAACGGTTAACATAATAGTTGCTGGAGCCAAAGAGTACCTTACACAATGTAAAGAAGCTCAAGTTAGGTCATTCAAGGCCCCTTTCCAGCCTCTGGCGGAAGGAGATGGTGCGATTTCTTGGGCAAAACCTCAACATAACACAGTTAAAGTCGCAGCAGATGCTACGTTTGAGGAGCATGATGCTTACGGTATTGGGCTGGTAGCTAGAGATTCAGAAGGATGGTTAATCGAGCCTAAGTCGAAGAGGTTTCAAGGGAAGGTGAGGGCAGAATTAGTCGAGGCCATGGCTATTTAGGAAGTGTTGAGCTGGAGTATTCATTCGAAATGGCCTTTGATGGTCATTGAGTCTGATTGTCTCGTTGCAATTCAGGCGGTCAGAAGCAAAATAAAGATGCTTTCTCATTTCGAAGTGGTTATTGAGAAATTTCGAAGATACTTTATCCACTTTTCTTATTTTTTCTCTGACACATTCTACTTTTCCGTGCCCAAATGAAATGCATACATTTCACCGGGATCCCGGAGGGAGTAAAAATGAGGGTAGGTAGATCGGTTTGTCACTTTTATACAGTTTTCAAAACTCTTGCATAGCTAGCGCTTTTGTGTTAAGATAGTACATCATAGATCACACTAGTAATAGACAAGAAAACAAAGCCAATAGTGTACATGAGTTTTTCTTCAATTGCTAAGCAAACTGGTGATGAGAATTGTATTTATTTTGCTAATAGCTTCTCCTGTAACTGTCCGAAATACTAATCAGTAATTACACATATGTAACACACGAAACAAATACTAAAATGCCGTATACGTAACTCATAAGTGCTTTATTCATGAATTTATAGTTCAGTGTTTGGCATACAAAGCCAAAACCAACACTTTTGATGATAGAACAAAACTGGAGAAAATGAGGTTTTCTTTCATTGTCAAAACACTTGTGATCTGGATTTCACTTATTCTGCTATTCGTCTCGCTTGGTAAGGATGTTCATCACGAATCACGAGATTTATATGCATAGGCTTTGCGCTTTTTGTTATTGCATGTCCCCATGAGCACACACGAATTACATTATTTACTAAACAGACTTTTGTTGGTAATAATGGCTTGGCTTTCACTGTCTGTGATTTCAGTGTCCGCGATTAGAGTGGAAGGGACTGCAGGAGCATGTGTCGGAAAATGCAAGGACTAGGGGATGGATTGCGATGATTTATGCAGACTCTGGGGGTTTCGCGGAGGAGCTTGCATTCTAGGGGATTGTTGCTGTCCTAATTCCTAGTTAACCTTCATCTGACAATGCTTATTTGAAATAATAAGGTCTTTTGATACTATTTTTATTCTCTGACAGTCTCTAATGCCGCATTCACAGGAAGTACTATAATTTGTGGTGTCATATTTCCTACGAATAATATATCATGTTTAAATAGCGCCTTGTTTAAATATGGACATCTAGAATCTTGATAATTTGTTTGAGAATATTTGTTGATCCACTACAAGTCTGTAAGAAATTTGTAGGAAGATTATACAATTATTATTACCATAATAAAGTGATATATTCTATTTATAACAATCTAAAATATTAATAACATGCTATTTTTAAATTATAGTCAACTAATATAGCTAATACCATTGAAGCAAAATATCTTCAAGGTTCAACAAATTTTACATAATGTCTTACAGGTTCAATTTAACCAACAATTATTATAACCAATCCCATTGAAGATGCTCTAAGGGAGTGTCACCAGAGGCGAATCCAGAATTTAAATTTCAGGGGACATTGACCATATTTTATTAATACACCCTTATATTTTTTAATTTTCAGGGGGCACTTTTATATATTTCCAAAAAAGTTAATGAAAAAAATATAAAATTTTATTTTAGGGGACACGTGTCCCCGTGCCCCTTACTAGATCCTCCGCTGAGTATGACGACACGACGTTATTGGTTGACAACCTATCAGAGTTCTGTTATTGTCTGGCAAACTCGGCAACTATCCCTCTTTAGCTAATAATTCATACTATTGTTCAGAAAATATACTTACCTTACCAAAATTAATATCTGATATATTGAGTTTGGTAATGTTTGGCAACTCTTAACGGAGATACCCTGATATCTTCTCTTGTTTTGCAGCGATCATCCACCTCAAAACAAGCCCAAAACAGTGACAATCATTACCATAAACTTATTTGATATAACTCACAAAACAAATATAAATATATGAAATTCATAAAGTGCTTTATTCATGTCTTTATAATCAAGTTATTAACATACAAAGCCAGAACCAACCCTTCTGGCGATAGAACAAAACCTGAGAACATGAGTTTTTCTTCCATTGTCAAAAAACTTGTGATAGGGATTTCACTTATTTTGCTTATGGTCTCGTTTGGTATGGCTGTTCATCACGATTCACAAGTTATATATTCATACGCTTTGTGCTTTTTTGTTTCGGTCTTTCTAACGTTTAACTCCAATAAAAATGAGCTCTTTTTATTGGTGGAATCGATGAGAATGCAGGGGTCATTAACATTTAATATTCAACCACCAATAAGAAGAACCCTTTTATATGAGAATCATATATGGTGTGCACTTGGGCACACTATAGAAAATCCCTTTTTATTTTTGCCAATCGATAACACACACATACGCCAATCGATAACACACACACACGCCAGGGTCGAATTCCTACCTCCCACAAGGGGTACAAGAGCTCAACCACTGCATCAACGCTTTGTTGGCTTTGCGCTTTTGTTGCATGTGCATAAGAACACACAGATTATATTATTTATAATACAGAGATTAATTCATGATACTGGTTTTGCTTTCAGCGTCTGCTATTAGAGTGGAAGGGACTGCTGGAGGATGTTTATTAAAATGCTCGGACGTGGCCAAGTTGCATATTGATTGCGATGAGTTATGCAGAAACTCGGGGTTTCGCGGAGGAGCTTGCTTGCTAGGGGAATGTTGTTGTCCTAAATCCTAGTTAAATTTTCATCTAATGATGCTTATGTCAATGCCATTTTTCTATTATAAATGCAGATACAATGGCTATTAAAACAAATTATTACGAGGGTGTTTTGATATTGTTTTTGTTCTTTGACGTTCTCTGATGCCGCATTCACAAAGGAAGTACTAAAATTTTCGATTAGCAAACCAATATATGGAATCTGAAGGGGCGAAAACCAGAGTTCTACAATTTGTTGTTTCATACAGCGCATTGTTTCATATACTTTTTTTTAATCCGGTGTCCGGACCAGCTTTCGCGCACCTCAACTAATCCGGAGGACTGCTAGCACACTCTACCCACCGAGCATGACAATACACTTACTTCCGTGTCTCGCGGAGGGTTCAAATTTGTGACCTTGGGATAGTAAGCACCTAAAGTCACATTCTAAACCAACTAGGACACCCGTGGTGGGTTCATTGTTTCATATACTTATCATCACATATAGAAAGATAAATTTTTTACGAAGAACATATTTTAAGTTATTAGTAATTCAGTATTCGTGAACTATCTTAGTGCCTTATTTACGAAGGAAATATTCAAGATATAAGTAACTCAATATTCCTGAACTATTTTAGTGTCTTTTTAAAAAAAAATGAAATACCACACAACATAATCAATGCAGACAACTTTATCCTCACTATGCAGATATCATCTTTGAAATTTTTATGCAGTTATAGCTTATTTTTGTTATCTGTAGATGAGTAATTACAATTTAACAAGTAAGCTCACAAGCAGATAGATAGAGATGAGTTGTCAATACTTCATATTACCTCAGTAACCTAGAACAAAAATGGAGAACATGAGTTTTTCTTTCATTGCCAAGGAACTTGTGATATGGATTTCACTTATTTTGCTCATCGTCTCGCTTGGTATGGATGTTCATCATGACTTTTATCTGCTTGTGCTTTATTTTGCTGCATCTGCACATAAGCACACACAAAACAAGGGGAGAATCACACAAAACACAATGTTTGTATGACAAAAGAGTATGTTGAAAATATCATGGTTCAACAAATGTATATACTATATGGTATAAGATCAGCTTCAGAAAATTAATAATTTGTAATTTTATTTTTTAGTTTCTGCATCGGCGGATAGAGAGAAAGGGAGAATTGGAGAATGTTTTGGAAAATGCGCGGACTTGGGGATTGATTGCGACGAGTTGTGCAGGGACTCGGGATTTCACGGTGGAGGTTGCATTCCTATACAGAAAGATTGTTGCTGTCTTTATGCTTAATTAACATCTCATATAAGAATATGTATCAAAGCCATTTCTCTATGTATGTGTTAATGTACTTGCAATGGCTATAGAATAAAAAGTAAAGGGGATGTTCTGATTTTTTGTCCATTGTTATTCTGCAATACTCTGTGTCATTCTGTGCATAATATTTTTTTTAGATTTAGACTTTCAGTGTATGTAATTAAAGAGCTTGTTGGTGCAGTGGTCGAGATCTTAAAGAGCTTTATGTAACCAACAAAGGTTGGTGCAGTGGTCGGGAACTTGACTTCTCTAAAAGAGGTCAAGGCTTCGACTCCTAATGTGTGTGTGACTTTGACCATAAAAAAGAGCTTTATAACTGTACAACATATATAATTAAACATAACCGATAAACTGTACCATTACTAATTTGATATGTAACTTAATTACAAATATAAATAAACGCAGTTCATAAATGCCTAATTCATATATTTATAGTCAAGTGTTTAGCGTCCAAAGCCAAAACAACACTTTAATTTTGGACATACACAAGCAGATAGAACAAACTGGAGACCATGAGTTTTTCTTTCCTCGCCAAAAAACCTGTGATATGGATTTCACTTATTTTGCTAATCGTCTCGATCGGTATGGATGTTCACCATTCACGAGATTTATATGCATACACTTTGGGTATTTTTGTTGTTGCATGTACACGTAAGCACACACAAGTTATATTACAGGGTGTGCACGTATCAGCTTTCTTTATAAAACTGATTTTAATTCATAATGATGGTTTTGCTTTCAGTGTCTGCGATTAGAGTAGACGGAACTGTTGGAGAATGTTTTGTAGACTGCAAGGGCTTGGGGATGGACTGCAATAAGGCATGCACAGACTCAGGGTTTCCTGCAGGAGCTTGCATTTTCGGGAAATGTTGCTGTCTTAAGTCCTAATTAAACTTTTATCTAACAAGGCAAAGCCATTTCTATGTATTCATGTAGATACAATGGCTTCTAAAATAAAATAATAAGATGGTGTTTTGATCTCCCTGATGAGTGACAAGAAATTACATTTTTTAATTATTTTTTAACTAAAAAAATTACATTTCTTAATTATTTTTCATGTAATATAAATCTATCAAATACCTGTAATAATTCCCATATAACAAATGTGTATCTTGCCAGTAATTTTTGAAACTAGTACTTTTGGGACAAATTTTAAAACTAGTACTTTTGTTAACTTTTAACTTAAGTTGGTATTTTCGGCCATCATCCAAACACAAATTAACAGCCAAAATGCATATACTTTAAAAAGGGATGAGCATGGTTAATAATTAATTAATTTGTCGATGTTCGAAACTCCAACATAACTAGTATATATTGTATTTGAAGAGTGCATTGTAGATTACACTTGTAATCGAGAAGAAATTAGAGCAAAAATGGTGTACCTGAGTTTTCTTCCGCTTCTAAAAAGCTAATGATATGGATTGTGTTTTTTTGCTAGTAGCTTCTCTTGTAATCTTCTTCTTCTTTTTTTTTTAAATAAGCCTTCTCTTGATCGCTAGCAAGATTTATGTAATGCACACACTTTATTTTTAATGATCTTTTTTATTAGGGCGGGTTGGGGCTTGTTTCAACTAGGGGTGTAATCGAGTCGAGCGAGCCGAGCCGAATATGACAGGTTCGGCTCGAACTCGATTAAAATAGTCCGGGCTCGGGTTCGAACTCGAACTCGACCGAATCTTTAATTTCAAGTTCGAAGTTCGGCTCGAAAACTCGAATTAATTCACTAACTATTAGCAAAAATTCGAAATATGATCGGTTCGACTCGAGTTCGGCTCGAGTTCGACTCGATAAAAATAAATAATATATAAAAATTTTAAATATTTACATAAAAATATATTTATAATAAAAAAATAAAAAATACTAGAGACTCGATAAGGCTTGCGAACCTTATGAGCCGAATAATTTGAAGCTCGAGCTCGGCTCGGTTAAAAATTAGAAAAGCTCGAGCTCCTACCTTACGAGCGAATATTTGTTATATGAAAATAACAAATTATAATAATGCAAACAGAAGTGCATAACACATGTGTTTTGAGTGATAAATACCAGCTGTTGCATGCACAGTAGTCATCAACCTCACTAGAATGCCAAACTCTCGTGAACCACCTGCACAAATTGTTTCGTAAATAAATATTTACAGAGTCCACAGTTGCCATAACCATGATACCATATGAATTTGTCCATGTCAAAATTTAATATACTAGTTTTTTTCTTAGTTATACTTTCGGAGAAGATCACTTGGTTGTTTGACTGAGAGAAATTGAGTCATGTTATAGTTTGAACAAGCACCTTTCACAGGCTTACAGTACAAGATACAGTAGCATTTATACAAAGTTACAAACCAACCTGGGCAAGAGGAGCAAGGCAACTGGTAGTGCATATGATATCCATGTTCACTTTGTATATTTTCTCATTAACACCCACAACAAACATAGGAGCATCAGCTGAGGGAGAAAAAATTACAACTTTCTTCAAACCACCCTGCAGATTAACGTATTAAATACTCACATTGAAGTGCTAAAGAAAGTTTGAGAGAGATGAGAGAGACATTTGTGTGCGTGAGAGAGATAGCTATAGAACAAGAAAGATTGCACCCACCTTTTTGTGTTCTGAAGCCTTGTCAACTGTTGTGAAAACCCTCATTTCAGTTGGTACTTGGTCAAAACGTCCACATTTCGGACACACACGATCTGAAGAATAATGTAATGTCACACACGGAATTCCTAATTTGCCTTGTTAAATAAAAAATGAATCAATTGGAGACACTAAAATAAAACACAACAAAATAAATAACTTACCATTGATTACAAATCTTGTCTTCCTCCCAGTTCTGAAAAAATTAAGCAGACTTAAAATTTTTAAATTCCTCAAATTTCTTGCCATGCATTAGGTGACAACGTATTTTTCTTACTCTGGACGGTAGGTGGCTGTTCAGGGGCCGTAACTTGGATAGGTTGGATACTCCGAGAACTAGATTTCTGTAAAAATTACAGGGGATAGAAAAGAGAACAGCATATATTACAGTAGACACTTATAATGGTGAATAGTAGTTTACAATATGCATTCTTAACTGTAAGGATAATGAATCCCCAGGAACAGAAGCACCAAATATGCATGACTGAGACTTTAACGAACTGCCACAGAAGCTCACGGAAGATACCTGAATAAAGATGTAACAATTTGATTACTCATAAACTAAAACTCGTTAAATAATATTTCTAAACATAAGTAACAATTAACCTAAAATAGCCTTAAGGTCAAATTTTGACTGCGATACCAAGACAACATTCAAATTCAAATCCACATAAATATCTTACAGTACTTACAACCATAGTTATACAGATTTCTGCTAAAACCAATTACATCTACTCGAGCATTACGAGGTCACAAACCTATTCAATTTTTTTGACTGCTAAGACTATTAAAGTATTAATTCAAGCATCAAATTAGAATAAGGAGCATCATAATTCAATTATGTTAATAACATTCTTTTACTTCAGCGATTTCTTATATCATCAGAATCACTACATGAACAAATAACAATTTTTTAATTAAAAACATATCTTAACATTTCTAATTCCATGTTTGCACTTTCATCGTGTAAATGAATCACCGAATAAATAGCTTGTTGACTTTTTCGCAACTACCGTAATAACATCCAATTATGTTAATAACATTCTATGTTTGCGCTTTTTCTGCAACTGAATTCCACGTCCTCCTGTTTTCCCCTTCTCTTGAAACATTTCTATTAGATAAAGATTATGAGAACTACCATAATAACAAAACTTTAGAACATTAGTTGCCATTAGCAGAGATCATGATATACACCAGTCTCCCGGATTACAAGGTATATAGTAGAAGACAATTTTTTAGAATTAAAAATAGAAATGATACCAACAAAGTGTTGGTGCAATGGTTGAGCTCTTGACCCCCTTGCGGGAGGTCAGGAGTTCGATCCCTGGCGCGTGTGCAATTAATTAGCAAAAACAAAATCTGGCAGATCAAACAGTGAACCGAGTGGTTCATGTTTGACAAATGAAGGCTATTGTCATATTCTGTTACCTCAAAATGGGGAGCAGAATCTGCACTGCAATTACATCTTGAATAAATCTGCACTCTGTGTAGGATCTCCTAAGAAGCCACAACCAAGAATGTTGTCTTAAAGTACAGAAGCCTCATTAGAAGAATAATGTTGAATACATATACAGATAATAATATTGTAAGCATTGCAATTAGAAACTAAGGAATTTAAAAGGAGTAAGCATTAGAATGCATCAAGTGAAACAAAGACAGTGCCATATCACTATAATACTTCTTCCAAAAATAACCTAACAGGGAGTGTATGTCACCGTATTGTTGCCTTAATCTTACATCTTATTCAAAAGAAGTGTACTTCATTTATTTACCAGGCTGACACAATCCATGCAACAAAATGCTGAACATTTGCAATTTCTCCATGAAGATAAATAGTTGTCTAGTTTTTCTCTTTTATTGCAATATGCATCCACCAAAATATTATATGTATAGCAGTTGTTGCTAGCAACTGATCAAAATTCATACAGGAACTCTCAATATCACAACAGGAAACAAAGGTATCAATTGCAGATTTTAACCGAAATAAAAGAAGCGACTATCGAGCTTATCAAAGCCTGATTTGGAATTATACAAGGTAACTATGTCAAGTACTTCATTCGCAAAGCAAGAAGAGCAGGATCATGATCTTTTGATTCAAGTAAGACCAGTAACATGGACACGGTAGATGCATCTTCTGAGAAGCCGCGAGCACGCATCTCATCTATGAGTGCACTTGCCTCACTGTACTTCTTGTTGCAAAAACTGCCGCGAATAAGTGTGTTGTAGGTAGCACCATTAGGCAAGCAAATACTATCTTTCATTTTCACAAATAGTTCATTCGCTTCATCGAGTAACCCTTCACGACAAAATGCTCCGATCATGATTGTATATGTCCTGACAGTAGGTTCCAAACTTTTCGAAGGTATGCTTTCAAAGAGACTTCTTGCCTTCTCTAGATGTCCATCTTTGCTCAATCCGTCAATCAGAATATTGTAAATAATTATATCTGGATGTACACCAGCGCATTTCATTGTGTGAAAGAACGAGAGTGCTTCACCAACAAGATGGTTCTCGCAAAGACCATGCAGCACGATACTACATGTTACAATATTCAGCTTATGACCTTTGGTTAGCATCTCCTGGAAAAACTTCCGTGCTTCAACAACTCTACCTACCTGAAAATATCCTTGCGAAATAGTATTGAAAGATTCAATTGTTGGTGCCAAACCTTCAAGGGGCATTTGTTTAAAGAGACTAATTGCTCTGTCTACTTCCCTCTTTTTACAATAACCATTTATCAAAATATTGTAGGTACGAGAATCAGGCAATATACCCCTTCCCCTCATGGTTTTGAGCACCTCTAATGCTTCATCAATTTCTCCACACAAGCAATATCCATCCATCAGCGAACTATACGTGACTACATCAGGATATTGACCTCTTTGAATCATCAATTCCATCACAGATTCCGCATCTTTAACCTTTCCTTCTTTGCAACATGCATCTATCAATATATTATAAGTATGCGAATTTGGAGAGATATTCCTAGCATTCATCTCTCCTAGCAATCGAATTGCATCTTCCCATCGACCAAAGTTACATAGACCTTGAATTAATGAACTATAGGTTACAACATTCGGTGAAATGCCTTTGTGGTTCATTTGAGAAAGAAGACCGAGTGCATGGTCAACATGTCGGTCTTTGCATAAAGCGTCAATAAGGGTGGAATAAGTCACTGTGTTGGGAATACAACCTTTCTTCCCCATATTTCTAAACAACTTGACAGCCATTAAAGTATTTGAAGTTTTGCATAGACCATCGATGATAATGCTATAGGTAACTACATCAGGCTGAACCTCATTGAATATAAGAAGCTTCTTAAACAAATGTTCAGCCTCAACAGGCCTGTCTTGAGATAGAAGGCCCTTGATAAGAGTGTTGTAGGTCACAATATTTGGGACGAAACCACGCTTAATGATTCCGCCCAACAATGAAAAGGCGTAATCAAGTCTATTCAGGTGACAGCAACAGTTGATTACAGTAGTATAGGTAAATATATTAACGGGAACGCATAAAATGTACATATCTCTAAACACAGAGACACCTACAGAGTACTCTTTCATTCGAACAAGGCCAGCTAAGAGCTGACTGAAATTCAAAGCAGGAAGCAGAGGTTTCATTTTGAGCATTTTATCGAACACGAGAAGAGCATCATCGAGCTTATCGAAACCAACCTTCGATTTCTCGTAAAGTAACTGTTGTAATTGAGCATTAGGGTTTGATAAAGAAGTAATAAAGGGTTTTTGAGGATGATTAGGGTTAATGTGAAGACAATGTGAATGAGGAAAGGGTGTAAGATTAATACCTGAGGATGATGATGATGTTGTGGCTGTATCTATAGGTGTTACAGATCGTAAGTATCGAATGTTTGATCTGAAGCAAGTCCAGTTAAATCTCATCTTGTGTCTTTTCTAATCGAAATCTGCAGGATATTGTCAGTTATTTAGAGCTCAAACTCCTGTTATACGCGGAAACAACCTGGCGACCTGGCGATGAAGCATTGCCGAGTCGTCGAGTCGTGTATGTTCCCGAATATAAGATAGAAAAGAAAAGAATAGAAAATAATCAATTTTCCTTCTCTCCTCATTTTTTCAAAACTGAGAAGATTTTTGATACAAAAATAAAAAAAATTTCTTTCCAAATCTACAGTTTTCTTTTCCTTTCTTTCATAAAAGTTGTTCGGGAACAAGTTGAAGAAATGTATTCTTTACATTTTTTTTCTTTTCTCTCCAAAAAAAGTTTCTGACAGAGTTAATGTTTGCTACGGTGGAAATTATCTTCTATTCGATACCAGTCAAATATTATCCACCCATTTATAAAATAATATTACATTATATTATATAATATTATTTACTTAAAAATATAATGAGTTAAAAGTATAATCATATCTGACTTTTAATCAAATACGAATCACGGATCATTTTATGAATAAAAATATGAGACGTAATCTGAGTAGTTAATATTAATCCAGTTAGACCATCTCAGCATACTCATCCTCCAAACTCACCACACTAGCCACTAATTTTAACTGTCATTCTATTTATAGAAATGTAACATAATTGTTATAATTGGTTAGAAAGTTACTTTGTATATATATAGATAAGTAGAGCAGACAAAAGAGGCTAGAATAACAGATTAAGAGATATACAGAAAACTAGATCTGAGAAATGTTATGGTGACCTAAAAGCTCTTGTAGCTATTGTACAGTTTTATATATTTTGCAATTCATAAATTCATAAAACTTACTCTCATTTATTACACGGTCAAACTTTCAGGTTAACCATAAATTCAATCGAGGTTGAATTTAGACCTGTTAAATTTAGAACAGTTGAATTTATTCGACTATATTTAAACTTATTTTCTTGTAGTGGATACATGTGTACTAAATTTGCGGAAACAAAATAAGATAAATACGTAACTCTGACAACAAATTCTATAAATCATTGCTAATATCAGCTCAGTTGTACAATTAGTTGCTAAACCCATCATAATCCCTTGGACTTATGCTAGATTGTAAAGTTATAAAAATTAAAACTTACGAGTTTAGAAATCCTTTACAATTAATTAAGCTTTTGAATATCACACCAATTTAGAATATTTGTTAATATTTAAATTTAATACTCCCTCCGTTCCGTTATACGTTTTTATTTTGACTTTTGACACTATTCATGGTAAGCGATTGACTATTAATTTACGTTAAATAATAAGATCGAATACAGTCATGAGTGATCTTCTTGAATTCGTATATATGAGTATTTTAATATAATTAAGTTTTTATATCTAATACTAATACGGAATTAAAAATATTAACAATCAAAAGTGTGCATTGGCAAACGTGTCCAACATAAATAGGAAATATTTTTAGGGACGGAGGGAGTACCAAACAGTTTTAAAGACCTTTTATAATATTGTCGAAATTGTTAAATCTTGATTTAGTATTATTGGGTTTTGATTTTCAGAATCTTTGATGTATGATTAAATATAAGAGTAATGCTAAAGCTACATAAAAAGTTATAAAAATAATTTTATTAGTGTTATTGGCGTGAATGCGGGGGTCAAGTTTTATTTAACAAATAAAAGATTAACACATACTCCCTCCATCCCATAATGTGTTTTTTATTTTGACTTTTTGTACTGTTCATGTTAAGTGATTGACTATTAATTTACGTCTAATTTATAAGATCAAACATAATCATAAGTGATTTTGTTGGATCCGTATTAATGAGTATTTTAATACAATAAAATTTTTATATTTAATACTAATACGAAATTAAAGATATTAACAATCAAAAGTGTGTATTGGCAAACCTGTCCAACACAAACGTTTTTAGGGATAAAGGGAGTAGCATTTTGTAATTATTTTGAAGATCAATTTTGTACCCCTAATATTTTCCTAAATATAAACTTTTCTGACTGAAAACTTCCAAAAAATATAAAGTCAAACAAATCCCGACTCGCAAGCAGATATCTAGAGATGAGTTACGGAGTAGACTGGTATGTCTCCTTATAGTTGTCAATACTTTTGAAAGGCTCTATATATTGAGATTTTGGAGACTCTGTTGCTGATCACTAGCAATAAACAAGTAAATAGAAAAATGGAGAACACAAATTTTTCTGTCATTGTCAAGAAACCTGTGATATGGATTTCACTTGTTCTGCTAATCATCTCGCTCGGTAAGTATGTCCATCACGAATCAGATATGTACAGCAGATAAGATTGAACATATCTCAGTGTATAAATAACAAATTTAATATCATAATTGTTAAATATATGATCCTATTGGGGCCTTCCTCTAACACCTTAAAGTTTTAGATGAGTTGGTTACTCAACATGGCCTTAAGGTTTTAGATGAAGGCCCCAATAGGATCATATATTTAACAATAATATCCAAGAGTGTTCTAAATTATCCTTGTGCAGTGCAGATAGCGACTTTGATGAATAACAGGCCTATTATCTAGCTCTGCTACTTTGATAATACTAATGTATGTGATATACCTTTTTGTTTCAGTGTCTGCAATTAGTGAGAAAGGGTCTGTGGGACAATGTTTTGGAAGATGCGCGAGCGTGGGGATTGATTGTGATGAGTTATGCAGAGACTCAGGGTTCAGTGGAGGAGGTTGCATTATAGGGGATTGTTGTTGTCTTAATTCCTAACTGAACTTTCATCAACATTGTGCATGTTAAAGCCATTTTTCTAGTATTGATGTGGGTACAATGGCTTATAAAACAAAATAAAAAGAGGGTGTTTTGATAATCTTTTGGTTCTTTGACAGTCCATAATGCTGCATTCACGAAAGAAGTGTTAAAATTGTCGATGTTAAAGTCAATATATGGATTCTGAAGGGGTGAAAAACAGATATCTATAATTTGCCATTTTAGAACTTTTACGGATAAGGCCTTGTTTGTCTTTTTGGCTACCGGCTTATAAGCTACTTATGACTTATAAGCTCGTAACAACTTATTGATGAGTGTTTGTCGACCCAACTTATAAGTTGAATTCACAACTTATAAGCTGATAAGTGGAAAGTTGGCAGTAACGTACTTTTTTCCAACTTATTTTCATTTTTTCACTTTTTTCTAAAGTTTTGATTTTAAAATATAAATTTTAAAATATTTTCTAATTTCAGATTCATGAACTAAGATAATTGTATTTAATAATTATTTATTTTAATTCATTTAAGTAAAAAAACTTCTGACTTATAAGTAAATTTATCCAAACACTCATAAAATTTATAAGTATTTATCAACTTATCACTTATTTCACACTTAATCATTTTAAGTCATAAGTTACTTATTTTAAGATTTCCCAAACGGGCACTTGATCTCTTTGATTGTCATTAGCTCATTTGAGGTACATGGAAATATTGATAGATGTAGGATGGGACAACTATGATCTAGCTATTAGGTCTTGATCCTTTGCTAGAGAACAATATTTTTTCCGTGATAAACAAATGTTGCAGAATCTCCCCGATTTTGTAAAAATTTTCAGAAATCCATCAAAATCTCAAGTATTTTAGAGAAATTTCAAAAGATTAAAAATGAACTAGCAAATCCATCAAAATCCACAACTTTTTCAAATAAAAAAAAATCTACGGGCTTTTGAATACGATATGATTTTGATGGATTCTTAAAAATCCAAATTGAATACCGCCAAATTTCAGTAGACTTTTTAAAATCTAATTAAATTGAATACAATTGTAAAAGGCTTTTTTCTAATCTTTATTAAATATCATCAAATTTTAAAGGATTTTTTAAAATCCAAATCGAATACCTCTTGATTTCAAAAATCCAAAAAAATTCTTTAAAATCTTGATTGAATACACCCCTCTATAAATTCTTAAGGGGTGAAAAAACAGATATCTATAATTTGCCATTTTATAACTTTTAAGGATAAGCCTTGTTTGGCACATAATATCTTTGATTGCCATTATGACCTGTTTGGTAAACTGGATTTCATTTCAAATTCTATATTTGATAAAATGAGCTGTTTGGGAATTTGAATTTGAATTTCATTTGAAATCCAGGACATTCAAATATTAGTATAAATATGAGAATTTGAAATGACAACTCAAATCTTGTCATTTAAAATCTCTCGTTTGAAATGAAATGCAAGTTTCCAAACAATCTCTTAGTTCATTTGAGGTACATGGAAATATTGATAGATGTAGGATAGGACAACTATGATCTAGCTATTAGGTCTTGATCCTTTGTTAGAGAATAATAATTTTATAGTGATTGAGCTGTTTTCCCCTTATAAGATGTTAACAGTTCGAATCATAGAGTGTGCGTGTGTAATTAATTAACATAAAAAAAATTATATTCTTTACAAGAATTCAAAATATATTATTTATTTAACGATCCAATATTAGATACATATATTGATACGACCCGCACTTCCGGACTATTAATTCTAAATCAAAACTAAAATAAAATACAATTTACTAATACGAAAATCTATTACAAAGGTGTCTATTACAAAGGCGCAGCTAACGGAAGCGGTCCAAAAGTCAATCTACTCCAATACTAAGATCCTCGAACTCCAATGCTATCCAACTCGAACTCTTAGGCGAAACCTGAAATTGTAAGAATGAGCTATACAGCCCAGCAAGAGACCAATCGATCCAACTAGTAGGCCAAGTAACACACACACATATAACAAAATACGATAATCTATACGATACGATATACGAAACAAACACTTTTGATACACTTTCTTATTCTTATTCTTATTCGATACACACAATACACATGGCACATAGACAACAATAATTCCAAAATCAATAACTCATGCCAAGACCACTACAACCCGGTGATAACGGTCCTAAATTTTCTGAAAACTGTCACTACAATCCGGTGACTGCGGTCCTAAGTTCTTATTCGATATTTTCACAAACCATGGCACAAATCAAAGATCTCAAATTATCGTCTAGACATCACATATACACATCGATACATATTCTATATCACATAATAATATCAAATATATGATCACTTAGCCCAAGTTTTGATAATCAAATATAAACGCACAACACACAATTTTGAAAATACTAGCAAGATTGATCGAAAACTTACTTCAAAACCTGACCAGATCTGAATATAGCCTTTTTGACCCATTAAACGATGTTATATTGGAAAACACGAAACACGAAAGTTGAAGATAACGAAAAGACCTCTCCGAAAAGTCCAGAATCACTGAATTCCGACTCACGATGAATTTACTACGAATTTTACAAGATTGCTGATTTATGTGAATAAAACCCTACGAATTTTATTAATTAAGGCGAGGAAGACGAATAGGGTGTATTTATAATGCTACAAAACCCTATATCTTAACCTACAAGTTATCTGTATTAGAATGTGATCCAAATTTTAGGCCCATTAGTCTAACTCAATTCTAAATCCTAGTCCTTATCTAATTTTAATCCTTTTTATTCTATTATTCTTTTATTAATCGAATTCTAAAAATTACGGGATATTACATACTACCCTCCTTAAAAAGAATTTGGTCCCCAAATTCATAACAAACCTATACGTCTACTCTCGCTAATCTCCTATAGGACAAACTTAAACTATGGTCCACAAGATCGAATCCTAGGGAATGTACTAGTCCCATAACTAATACACACCGAAGAACAGCCTGCTCTGATACCAACTGTTACGACCCGCACTTCCGGACTATTAATTCTAAATCAAAACTAAAATAAAATACAATTTACTAATACGAAAATCTATTACAAAGGTGTCTATTACAAAGGCGCAGCTAACGGAAGCGGTCCAAAAGTCAATCTACTCCAATACTAAGATCCTCGAACTCCAATGCTATCCAACTCGAACTCTTAGGCGAAACCTGAAATTGTAAGAATGAGCTATACAGCCCAGCAAGAGACCAATCGATCCAACTAGTAGGCCAAGTAACACACACACATATAACAAAATACGATAATCTATACGATACGATATACGAAACAAACACTTTTGATACACTTTCTTATTCTTATTCTTATTCGATACACACAATACACATGGCACATAGACAACAATAATTCCAAAATCAATAACTCATTCCAAGACCACTACAACCCGGTGATAACGGTCCTAAATTTTCTGAAAACTGTCACTACAATCCGGTGACTGCGGTCCTAAGTTCTTATTCGATATTTTCACAAACCATGGCACAAATCAAAGATCTCAAATTATCGTCTAGACATCACATATACACATCGATACATATTCTATATCACATAATAATATCAAATATATGATCACTTAGCCCAAGTTTTGATAATCAAATATAAACGCACAACACACAATTTTGAAAATACTAGCAAGATTGATCGAAAACTTACTTCAAAACCTGACCAGATCTGAATATAGCCTTTTTGACCCATTAAACGATGTTATATTGGAAAACACGAAACACGAAAGTTGAAGATAACGAAAAGACCTCTCCGAAAAGTCCAGAATCACTGAATTCCGACTCACGATGAATTTACTACGAATTTTACAAGATTGCTGATTTATGTGAATAAAACCCTACGAATTTTATTAATTAAGGCGAGGAAGACGAATATGGTGTATTTATAATGCTACAAAACCCTATATCTTAACCTACAAGTTATCTGTATTAGAATGTGATCCAAATTTTAGGCCCATTAGTCTAACTCAATTCTAAATCCTAGTCCTTATCTAATTTTAATCCTTTTTATTCTATTATTCTTTTATTAATCGAATTCTAAAAATTACGGGATATTACATATATGTTGAAAAAATATATAAGAACCTGATAAATTTCTGTACCACAAATGTACGAGCAGCTAAGTACAATCCAAATTAAGCCTCAAAATCGAAACCTCATTCTCAAACTCTTGAACCCGAAATACTAATAAAAAAATATTAGCAGGCTTTTGTTATGTTATGAACTCCACAAAATAATAATGTGATTTGCTTCTCTTTTGTCATTTCTATCTCTCGCCGACCCAAAACTGTGTTTACTCGCTCTTATCTCGGGGCATGTCTTTTATCAAGTAAATGATAGGTGAGTACGATGAAGACCCATGCTAAATAACTGTATGAATTACAATCCTTTAAATTAAATAAGTGCTCGTTTGGTAACTTGAATTTCATTTAAAATTCTAAATTTGATCAAATAACATATTTGGATAAGTTAAAAAATTTGGATTTAGATTTAGATTTAATTTGAAATTCAAGACAATCAAATTTTAGTGCAAATATGGAAATTTGAAATGTGAATTCAAATTATGTCATTTGAAATCTTTCATTTAAAATAAAATGCTTGTTTCCAAAAAAGGCATAAATGATTTGAATTGATACAAACTTGCTAGTCGCTATCGTAGAAATCTAGAGATTATTAAGACGTTTTTTTATTTGTTTTTAATTTATATTGTCATTTAGAGAGCGTTTGAAAACTTACATTTCATTTTAAACGAGAGATTTTAAATGACAGGATTTGAGTTGTCATTTCAAATTCTCATATTTATACTAATATTTGAATATCCTGGATTTCAAATGAAATTCAAATTCAAATTCTCAAACAACTCATTTGATCAAATATAAAATTTGAAATGAAATCAAGTTTACCAAATGCGCCATTAAGCAATTTTTATGTTCATATGTTTTGTCTGGTTTTGAGCTTTATTATAAGTATGTTCTTTAGAGTCTTTGGATATTATGGACTGGCAATGAAAGAGGGGATTTTATAAATCTTGACTCTTATGTTATATGCTTATAATTGCAAAGAAATTTATTTATTGAATAGGGTTGTTAAGTTTTGGTGTTGTGGATTGTTCGCATATTATGTGTTTGTTTGAAAAATCTTAAAATAAGTAATTTAGTACTTAAACAATGAATTTGTTTAATAGGTGATTTTTAAGTAATAAGTAGATGATTAATTATAAATTATATAAGTATTTGGATAATTTTTATTATAAGTCAGAATTGTTTTTGTTTAAATACACTAAAATAATTATTTTTAAAATTTAATTTTCTTAATTCGTGAATTTTAAATTAGATTAACATTTAAAATATATATTTTATAACTAAAATTAATAAAAAACAAAAATTTAAAATAAGTGGAGAAAAAGTACGTCGTTAATAACAATAATCTTATCAGGTTATAAGTTTTAAATTCGACTTATAAATTTGATCGACAGATACTCGTTGATAAGCTAATAAGCTGACTTATTTTTCGTTGCCAAACATGCCCCATGTGTTTAGACATGTTCAAACAACTATTGAGTTTATTTATATATGGTGTAAATAAATTGATGTCTTATTTGAGCTTTATTTTTGGTTGGTAATTCCATATTTTAACTTTCTTTTGATTAATTTTGTGAATGAAGATATTTCTTTAAGTTTATGTGAAACTATGAAATTTAATGATTTAGACTATTTTGTACCATGAACAATTTACGGTATTAAGGGTAGAGATGAACAAAAAGCCCATTATATCCGAACTTTAAAAAACCCGATTTTTTTGAAAACGGATCGAGCCGGGCTTTGTTAAAAATCGGGCCAGGCCGGGCTTCCTAAGAAATATCGGGCCAAACCGGGCTTTATTCGGGATTTTTATTTATATATTAAAAATTATTTTAATATTTTGTAAATCGAATTATGAGTAGTTTAAATACCGGAGAAAGTAATATCTTGATATACCAGATAGAGTAGTTTAGACACCGAAATAAATAGTTATTTTTCATATAATATATAAATAATGATATATACCTTAATTACTTCTAATATTATGATATAATATTTTAAAAATCATAAAAAGTATTGTATATTTTCAAATTTCATATAAAAAATTCAGTTTTTTAATCGGGATTTTCAAAAAGCTCTGGCTTTTATCCGGGCTGAACCGAGCTTTTATCTGGGCTTTTTAAGATCCGGGCTTTGTTAAATCCGGGCTTTTATCCGGATTTTTCGGGTTTCGGGCCGGGCCGAATTTTCGAGAAAAAAGGAGGCCCATTTAAGGCTCGCGGGCCGGGACGAATCGGGCCGGGCCTTTTCCGGATCGGGCTTTTTGAGCTTTTTTCTGGATCGGATCGGATCGGATTTCGAGTTTCGAATTTTTTGAACATCTCTAATTAAGGGTCATAGTTGGTGGCTTGATTAGTGTATTAAACAAATATTATTATATTATCTACTCGTATATATATATGTGTGTGTTTAGTCTCATACGAGGAATTTATCATTTTATGTATAAATATGTTGATCATTTTATGAGAGAGTTACTACCTAACTTTAAGCTAGTTACTATATTTCTTTAATTACTTTTAATTAGTGTTTTAAAAATCAGTAAATAGACCAAGTACTCAATTTAAGTACATAATTTGAACCCCTAACTCGATTCGAGTTCTGAGTATTCGGTTTCAGAAATTATTTTGTAACGAATCGATTAAAATTTAAGTATGACACTGAAACTCAAAGTTAATTCGAGTTTATATTTCTCAATTTAAGTGGAATTTTATGTCTTGACTTTATTTCGTAAAATATTGGTGGTTATTAGAAATGATGTGTTTAATTATTAAAGCTAGCTTTTAAATAAAATTTTCAAAAATTATCAAATAAATAATATATATGAACTCATTATTGTTAACCTTCTTCGCAACATTCTCCAATCCTCATAAGTGAGCTAACACAGCTACACTCCAAACATAGTAAGAAATCTCCCACATATTAAGTAGAGGGTTGATATATCGAACATGAACAAAAGCCTTGTTGTTCGTAGAAAAGAATATAGCACCCATCACGAATTATAAATACGCATTCGTATGTATAATAGTGGCCAACATATTATTCTTCTCGGGTTTCTCTCTACCATATCCGTCAAACAACAAAGATAACGCTCATGTCAATGCCTCCCCATGAACAGGCAACCCTAGAATGAAGCCCACATCCTCCAACGTAACAGTCATCTTCCTCTGCCTCATAAAGAAAGTGTTGGTCTCTGGTCTTCAACGCTCTACCAAAGCGGATATCAACTTAGTATCATTCGTAACACAACATGGGGGTTTGCAAATATCTCAAACCCGAGCATGTGTAACAACTCCCTCTGCGGTCTTCTTAACTTCCAATCCCGCAACGCCTTATTACCACAATAGTTCTCCAACTCCTCTCTCCCTTCACCGTCCCAAACATCTTCACTAACATAATACCCGTTATCCTAAATTATGTTATAGCGATTCGACCCAGGTAACATATTCTTAAAACGTCAAAATTATCCATCCCTGAAAGAATTGTAAAGATAGTTTCAGTTATGACGTATTCAACATTATACGAAGTTAAATAATAACCATGATTTCGAATTAAAATATCATCACAACACAAAAAAATAATTTATTTCAAATTAATTACTATTGTTACAAATTAATACCATTATTTAATTTGAATTACCGAAAGTAAAATTATCGCAACTCCAATATTGCTTCATTCATACGTGTAATTATAATACAAAAAACTCATTATCAAACACCTAATAATCCCCAAATTCAAAATCCTAAATTAACTCAATCCAAAATTCTAATGTAAGTAGATATTTTTAATTTTATCATTTTCGCAAACCTAGCTAGCACTCAAATTATTCTACAACCTTTGATTTTTCCACCTCTACCTTAATTAAAAATATATTTATAATTTATAATATATAATAAATTCTATATCTATAAGTTTTCATATTTAGCCATAATTTATTAATGGCTAATAATTTATATAAAATGCACCGTTAATATTTATTATTATATATTAAGGTATACTGATGGGCCACTTTGAAAAGACATATTTCTCATAAGATACTAATTATCCAAAAAAAATATTTTGCTTTTTTTTTTTAAAAAAATCACATGATATTCATTTGTCAAATGCCTATGCAACATTGATGATACATGCTATTTTTAGGTTTTCTCAGAGCTGTTGCAGTCAAAGAATACAGCAATCTCTATCTATATCAAAAGTCAGTAAGCAGAAAGTAGATATGAGTGTGAGTAATTAATTGGTTTTTCAGTATACACAGCTGTCCAAAACTCCTGCATAGCTAGTATATATACTGTATTCTAAGAGTACATTGTAGATCACACTTGTAATCGAAAAGAGATTAGTGCAAAAATGGTGTGCATGATCAGTTTTTCTTCCACTTCTAAGAAGCTAGTGACATGGATTGCCCTTATTTTGCTAGTAGCTTCTCTTGGTAATCTACGTTCATCACAAGATTTATGTAATTCACACACTTTATTTTCATAGCACACAACTGCACAAGCAGGCAAGCATCCATTGTATAATTAATCAACTATGCCAATTTTGTTGTTGTACAGTTTACAAGTAATGATCTTTTTGGTTTCAGTGTCTGAAATCGAAGTAAAAGGGCGGTTTGGGGGTTGTTCAATTAAATGCAAGGAGTTAGACATGGACTGCAACGATGAGTGCAAAGACTCAGGGTATGCGGCAGGAGTTTGTCTACAGCCATTCAAGGATTGTTGTTGTTTCTTCTAATACTAATAGTTACACTCTCATCTAAGAAAATGTATAGAAGCCTCTTTTGTATCATTGTATCAATGTACACACAATGGATATTTATATATGAAATTTTGAGAGGGTGTTCTGATACTCATTTTCTTGTCATTTTTTGCAGTAATTTTTTTTAACCTCTTTGGAACACTATCGGGGCGGGGAGTGGCAAAGGATGAGACGTTAAATGAAATTGCAGCTACTGTATTTAATAACGGATTTTTGAGGGGAACAGAGTTTTCTATTTTTTTACCGACAACATATGCCACTTAAAAATATTTGATGTTTATAAATAATTTGTTTGTCGTCTCATGATGGAAAGAGGTGGAGTCAAGATGAAATGATGGCTATTAAATTTAAAATAGTTTTGTACGGGTTCTTAAGGAGAAAGAAAAGGAGTTTTCTAAATTATCACCATCTATAAATGTAATTTAGAGATACTTACTGTTTATGAACAACTTGTTTATGATCTCATTATCTCTGTGATTATCATCAGTGCTGCACTTGAAGTTCTTGAAATTTTTGTAACCTCGGAGTTCATAATGATCAGACTGATAGATGTGTACATAATTTGTTCAAGAATATTTATCAGGACACGCCTACTATGCGCAAACAAAAGAAGTAACAATAGTATCTAACTGCAAAATAAAAAGAAGTTCTATAATAATAGCAAATTTTAGTTCAGCTATACATCAACTTTTGTTAAGTGATTATAGATGAATAGCTTTGAAATTTACTACTTCTAATTCCATGCTATTGAACACAAATAATAAAATAGAGATACAATTTATTTTTATTTTTTTTTGACAAACAAAGCAATTTTATTAATACTTCAAATCACTTTTCAAAACAACCTCGACACCAATAGGAACAGAACTCCTATCGAATATTCGATCCGGAAAAGAACATGACAACCGAGCTAAGTCATGAGCCGTCATTTAGTAGATCGTTTAACAAAAAACAGATTTACTGTGTTAAGTTCTTGAGCTAATTTCCTGCACTCAGCAACAAGCCGTCCAAATGGAGAAGCCATAGCCACTGCACTTCGAAATGCTTGCACTGCCACAAGACAATCTGACTCTACCACCACCTCATGCTACTGTAACTTCTTGATTCAACTGTGGGCCTCCTTTATTGCCATGGCTTCTGCCACTTCCGACCCAACCATCCCCAACTTATACACTGTCTTAGCCAACACCAGATCACCCTTTGAGTCTCTAGCAACTATGCCCACACCATGAGAATTATACTCTCAAAAAGTCGCTGCATCCACCGACACCTTGATTGTTGACCCCTGTGGCGCTACCCAAACACTACTTCCGTCTCCTTCACTTAAATTTGGGAAACGAAATATCGAAACTTTGTTCTGGGCAAATGTCCATTGTTCAAGGTATTGCTTGGCTCGTGCGATAACAACAAAAACTCGAGTATGCTTCCTATGCCAGACTACTTCGTTCCTTACTTTCCAAATCGACCAACATACCGCTGCAGTTACAGTTCTCTTGTCATTATCATACATGGCTAGAATCTGCTCCCACCACTGATTAAGAGTTTGAAAATCTGACCATTGGAAATCTGGAATAACCATCTGCCAACATTGCGCTGCTAACGGGCAGTAAAGTAGAGCATGCAATGTAGTTTCCTCTTCTTGCTTACATACCTGGCAAAGAGCTTCAACCGGAACATGTTTATTTTTCAGCATCGTATTCGTTGGCAAACATGATGATAATGCCCTCTAGATGAGATTTAAGACCTTGGGAGGAGCCTTGATTCTCCATATCTTTCTCCAGAAATTATCATTGGATACGTAGTGCCAGTGCTGCTTTTGAGCTTGAATCAGTCTATAGGCACTCCGCACGCTAAACTCACCTGATGTTTCTTTCTTCCAGTAGACTATGTCCTCCCCCACTTCCTGGTTAAGCTGAACATTTTTAATGCATTTCTGATCCCTAACATTGAACATATCCCTAAAAATGTCCATATCCCATTCTCTCCGATCAACGGCCAAAAGATATGACACTTTATGATTTAATAATCCCGGAGTGTTCGACGTAATACATGGGTTTTGAATTTCTCCCAACCATGGTTGGCCTAGAATACTGATCGAGTTTCCTGACCCAACTATCCATCGTACACCTGTAGCTACAATCCCTTTTGCTTCAAAAATGCTCCTCCAAATGTAGCTTGGGTTATTGCCCAGCTTAGCATCTAAAAAATTGCCATCTGGAAAGTACTTTGCCTTGTAGACTTTGCTTACCAGACATGACGGATTCGAGAGGAACCTCCAGCCTTGCTTCGCAATCATAGCCAGATTAAAATCTTTCAAGTCTCGGAATCCCATACCACCCAAGAACGTATGTCTGCTAAGCCTCGCCCAGCTCATCCAATGAATACTCTTTCTATCATAAGACTTAGAGTTCAACCAAAAATGTGACATAGTTTTCTCCAAGTCCCTTGTTATCTCTTCCGGAAGAAGAAATACACTCATAGCATATGTAGGTATCGATTGGACTACTGATTTGATCAACACTTCTTTCCCACCCCGAGAGATACATTTACCATCCCAATTCAAGACTCGCTGTCTGACCTTGTCTTTGAGAAAACCCAGCGTAGCTGTCTTGCTTTTGCTCATCATATTGGGTAAGCCCAAATACATACAGTTCTCACCAGCCTCGCTTATATGAAGCACTTGACCCAACTACGTCTTCATATCCCCAGGCACATTCGTACTATAAAACACAGATGATTTCTGCAGATTCACCTTCTGACCTGACCCCTTTTCGAAAGTTTGCAGCAACCTTAACATGTGTTCTGCTGGCTCTGGATTAGCCCTACAAAACAAGTATAAATCATCCGCAAACAGCATATGACTAATACTTGGGGCGTTTCTGCACACTTTCACCCCTTGGATCCACTTGTTCTGTTCATACTTTCTTAGCAACGTAGTGAGGCCTTCCGCACAAAGAATAAACAAGTATGGTGATAAAGGATCCCCTTGACGGATTCCACGTCTAGGGAAGATAGGACCTATCTCTCGACCTGTATGAGTGACGTGATAAGAAACTGAACAAACACATTTCATCATCAAATGGATCCACCAACTATCATAACCCATCTGGCTCAAAACAGCTTTCAAATAATCCCACCCAATTCTATCATACGCTTTACTCATGTCGACTTTTAGCGCCATGTACCCGTCTTTACCCCTTCGCTTTCTTTTCAAGTAGTGCATGACTTCATAAGATACCATTATATTATCTGATATAGGTCTCCCTGACATAAACACACTTTGGTTCTCGGAAATAACCGAGTCTAGCGTTTTCTTTAGCCGATTTGCTAGCACCTTTGTAATGATTTTAACTTGGACATTGCACAAGGAGATGGGTCTTAACTCACTCATCATTGTAGGCCCTTTCTTCTTCGGAATCAAAACAATATTTGTAGCATTTAAATCCCTGCTAATCTCGCCCGTGGTAAAGAATTTTCTCACCATCTGAACCACGTCCTTTCCCACAATCTTCCAGTGCTTTTGAAAAAAGGCCGGCGTCATCCCATCTGGCCCTGGAGCTTTATCAGGGTGCATTTAAAATAATGTTGTCTTCACTTCGCCCTCCTCTACTGGTTTTAACAACTCTTCATTTTGTTCCACCGTTATTGTTTCGTGAATATTTTTGATAACTTCCTGCCAACTTGACTTAGACGCCTGGAACAGTTGGTTAAAATATCTTGACATCAGTTCAGAAAGACCATTCTCCCAATCCACCCATTGCCCTTCTTCGTCCTTCAGATTAAGAATTTGATTGTTTCTCCTATGCTTGCTTGCAAACTTGTGAAAATATTGACTGTTTTTATCCCCCGCTTGCAACCAAACTTGTTTTGACCTTTGTCTCCAGAAAGTTTCTCGCTGATTAAATATGGTCACCAATTATTTCTTAGCTTCTGCATATTGAGCCCTCGAGTGATCATCTCTACCCCTTCTATATCGTTTCAGAATTTCTTTGCATTTCTTAATACGCCCACTAAAATTCCCGGTCACCTCTTTCCCCCATACTGCTAGTTTCTCACTACAAGCTGCTACTTTCTGTTGAACATTCAACCCTTCATCACCTCCCCAACCATCCTTCATTATCTGTTCACACATCGGGTCCACCAACCATGCATTTTCAAACTTGAATCGAAAAATACTGTTACCATGAATTTTTGTGCTGACTGCCAAGAAAATAGCACTATGATCAGAAGTTGACCCTTCTAGATTGTATAGTCTGGCCATAGGGAAGACCGTCACCCAATTTTCTGTTACAAGAGCTCTATCCAACCTAACTTCCATCCACTCGGTTATGTCTCTACCTTTTTCCCATGTGAACTGATGCCCTATTATCTCCATATCCCTCAGACCTGCATCTTGAATGGCTTCATTGAAACCTTCTATAAGCCAGTTTGGATACTGCATACCACCAGATTTGTCTTCCGGTGATAGTACATTGTTTAGGTCTCCTATAACGCACCAAGGTAAGTTAACATCTCTGGAGAGAGTACGGAGTAAGTCCCATGTATTTCTTCGAAAAGATCTATTTGGCTCACCATAAACTCCAGTCAAACGCCAGGCCTGCATGTCATCTATCTGCACTTTTACGTTAATATAGTGCTGTGAGAAGCTTAATAATTCAGCTTGATCCTTCTCCTTCCAGAGCAACGCAAGACCCCCGCTTCTACCACAAAGACACCATCATAACCTAACTTATTACCTACCCACTCCATTTTTGATTTATTAGCGATCGTTTCACAAAGAAATATAAAACTTGGCTTCTCTTGACGGACAATGTCAATTAGGAACTGCATCTTACAAGGTAGCCCCATCCCTTGGCAGTTCCAACTCAGAGTACTCATAATGATTGGCAGGGTTGCAAGGCAGCACCCGCCGACAATCCGTTTTTTGGCGGTAAAACTCCTACATTGTTTGTGTCTATCATATCTTTATCCTTCTCATCTATTTTTCTAATTGGGCCGTATTGGTTGGGCTCTTCAATTCGAATCCTTTTCCTGTCCACGATGTCCAGCTCACTCTCCTCATTTAACTCCTTAAATTCCCTCTCTGCAGTATTTTTCAAAAATTCCGCAACACTCCTATTGCCAGTAGTCTCTCCTATGAATCCGCCTTCACCGTCCCTATCGCTACTAACTACCATTTTTTTAGTAGGGTCAAGATTTACATTGGCTCCTGATTTTACGGGGTTATTCTCATCAACTAAGACATTCTCGGTAACCACCTCCTCGTTGGGAATCCTCCCCTCCTCGCTACTAACTACCCTTTTGCACCAGTTTCCTGGTACCTCCTTCTAGGTTCCGCCTTCATCCACACCCCATAAGGCTTTACTATCTTATCTGCAGGAGTATCAAAAATTCTTTCGCAAAACTTTTTACTATGCCCAATCATACCGTAGATGAAACAGAACGTAGGTACCCCTTTGTATTTGAAATTAACCCAACACCAGGTTGCCTCACCTTTCTTAAGCTTCATGCGCCTCTATAATGGTTTGTTCAAGTCAATAGAGACTCTGATTCTAAGATAGTCCCTCTATGCACCAACAAAATTATTCGTGTCAGAGTCAACAAATTTTTCGATGTAATTCCCGATATCCGTCACCACTTTCAGAGACATGAAACCAGAATGTATATCATGAAGCTGAATCCACAAATCAATTCTATCAATATTGATGGTCCGCGGATTATCTCCTTCTTTCAGTTGAACAAACACCAACTGGAATCGCCCGAACGTCCAAGGACTGCCCTCAATAACCCTGGTTATGTCCACTTCATGATAGAACTGAAATATGTATCGATTCCTTTCGAGCTCCTTCACGTACATGCCTCTCCCTGGTCTCCAAAGCGATGCCATCTTATGCTGCATGGCCTGGAAATCGATTGAAGATTCTGTAAGAAACCTCCCCACTAAACACCAACGCACGTCTATATCAGATAAATCGGCTTCATTCTCCTCATAAGCTAGTCCCCCTTCTTCTTTTCCCTCTAAACTAATCATCGCCATACCCTCCTCCATTTCCTCTATGGGATCACGATCGTTGGCCATTTGAGACTACGAGAGTAATTTAATGAACAAGTAAAGATAGAATAAACAGTGACCGATCTCAGACGAAACAACAAAGACTATCAAAGCATGTCAAAAGACAAGACTGATAAAGTGTGTTGTGTGACTTCAATCCAACCTTTCTTTTAATGTTGAATAAGATAATTTGATCCTATTTCAAATATAATAAACAAAAATAAAGACATATTCGCCGTGTATGTATAGGCTATAGCACTATAGTTGACAAACCAATCAAGCTGAAGAAGCGAAATTAGATTGGATAATACCCGACTTGATCTCTTCCATTTCCGGCAGACTTTCCGATCAGATCGTGTTCCTCCGATCAATTAGTAGTATTATTCAGGTAAGTATCGATCTGTTACGCTCCTTTCGTTTCTCGTATCATATGTATCTGATTGTGTGTGTAATTAAGCAGGGGGTGTAAGTGAAATTGTAGAGAACGATGGTAGGTGTATTTAGGGTTTTCTGACCCGGTTGAGATACAATTTATTTAGTTAACTGTAACACTAGTTTATATCTTAAGTTGTTTATAATCTTATCCTTTCAGTTTAGAAACATGAAAGTAACTATTCAAGTTTGTGACTGGATCGAAACCTCAGATTAGCTTCTTTTGTATTACATATAAACGAGCTTACAGCCTGTGCGATGCACGGGTCTTGGTTAATATTTATATATTTTTAATTCTATTTCATATAATTTTATTAAAATTCTATATAAATATTTAAATACTAAATAATGATTAGATAATTATAATTTCAAGTTAGGTCAAATAGTACAAATAGTATATGATTGATTAGATCTTATTCATAAATAAATAATAATGTAGATGTTTGTTGTTAGTGAGTGAGATTCGAATCTCAAAACTTATATATATATATATATATATATATATATTTATAAATAATATAAATGTTTGTTGTTAACATGATTCGAACGTGAGAACTTATATGTATCTTTATAAATAATAATATAAATATTTGTTGTTGACGGGATTTGAACCTGAAAACTTGTGGAGTGTACTTTTTTAGTATTTATTTGGATTTAACGGCTCTGATTATTTGATGAAGAACATCCAACGGTCGTGATGGAAAGGGATAACCAAAATGAGGGGTTAACCAAACTACATTCCTACTATTATAGTATAGATGAGTGAAAAATATCCCGTAGTAATTAAACTTATGAAACCCCAAAATATGCTATTTACTTATCATCACTCACATAAAGATAAAAATTTTTATGAAAAAAATATTTAAAATATTAATGAGTTCGGTATGACTGAACTATCTTAATCCTTTTTTATGAAGAAAATATTTTAAAATATTAGTAATCCAATATTTCTGAACTATTTTAATGCTTTTTTAAAAATGAATTAAATATCACATAATATTATCAAAACACCTACTTTATCTTCTTATTTATGTAATTGAATAATTATAATTCAACTAAGTAAGCTCACAAGATAGATAGAGATCAGGGTAGGAGTGAAATGGTCCCTATGTATAGTAGCCAATATCTCATATTTCATTAATCTCTTCTATATATAATAGCCCAACATAGTTGTAATACTAGTGAGATATTTTATTCGCGTGGAATGACGGATATGCCCATTTGTTTATTATCCTTTAAAAAAAATATAATTAATGGAAATTGAAACTGAATATGGTCATTCCACAATATATCCTTGAACCATTACACCAAATTACAACTTGTATTTTTTACTATACATATAATATGTGAGTATCATTTAATATTGGGACATTTTATTTAACTTTTACACATAAATATTGGATTATTTATGGAGTTAATTTTAAAAAATAATATTTAAATATAAGTTTAAACATAATACATTAACAAATCATTACCCTAATTATAAATAATTTCTATGTATATAAATATGCTTCAAACCTGTTTTATATAAATGAAAATCTAAAAATCCCTATATTTTTTAAAAAAATTACCTATATATAACCCAACATGGCTATAATATTAGTGGGATATTTTATTCTCGTGAAATGACAGATTTACCCATTTATTTATAATCTTTAAAAAAAATATAGTTAATGAGAATTGAACCCGGATATGCTCATTCCAAAATATATCCTTGAACCACTACACCAAATTACAACTTGTGTTTTTCACTATACATATAATATGTGAGTATCATTTAATATTGAGATATTTTATTTAACTTTAACACATCAATATTGGATTATTTGATAGAGTTAATTTTAATAAATTAAATTTAAAAATATGTTTCAAACATGTTTTATATAAATGAAAATCTACAAATCCCTGTATATTTTTTTAAAATTTAATGAAAATAGAATTATATATATATATATATATCATTACTATAAAGAGTCAGTGTACTTCAGAAAAATTCAAAATCGTAATTTGACCCAACTTGTGTATTAAAAATACTTGAAATAATTCAGCTTAATTTGAAATATGAATTCCGCCCTTTTTTTTGAATAATATTCATCATTTGGTTATGTGAACGGATTCACTACGTAATTTCGGTCATTTTGAATTATGAGTCTGATGAAAACATCTGACCAATAAGACGGAATGTTTTCTATCAATTAATTAAACGTGCCTGATATTTTTTATAAGATCAATTCAGTATCGAATATGTATCAAATTTACTAACTTGAACAAACATGGGTGATTCCGTGGACTTACCATATATGAAATTTGACATGAGTCAGTCACAAAATTTGTTGATCACCCAAATTTCGAAGATGCATGCAGAAGTTATGAATCTAGTTGATATCGATGTAGTCTCTAACCAATCTGATCAGATAAAAGGCTCAGAACTGAATAAACATTATTATTGAATTAGTATATAAAAAAAGATTGAAATCATTCATGAATAAAAGTCGACAATGATTAAAATAACGCTATATTAATTTCTATACTAGAAAATAATCTATGTCTCACATATATCAACACGACCAACACTGTAACATATTCTAAAATACATATATCTCATTTGACATACATATATTTTTATCTACACATCACTATCATGAATATGACAAACTTGTTTCGATACTTTAATACGAGATCACTGAAATTGGACGAAGATATTGTCGATTCCAACTACAATAAGTTTCAATTACCCTTACACATAAATATTGGACTTACAAAAATTATAATTATCACCGACATATCTTTAAATTAAATATCACGTGTACCCAAAATATCTATCATGATTAGAATCATCAGATCCTAAAAAGAAAAAACTGTAAACACTGCACAATTTTTTATCACTCAACGGATTAAACAATTATTTAGTATAAGTTTTTTGAGTGATATTTTTCATGCACTTCAAATAAATTATGGAGGACTATACATTTTATTCTGTAACAAAACGTGCACAAACTGATATTCAAAAATCATACCCTATGCATTACGAAATATTGCTAGAAAAATGACTCGTGCGACTCGCACGGGTTATTATGCTAGTTCGTAATCTAGAACACAAATGGCGGTCATAATAGTCCTTTCTTTCGTAGTAAACTTTCAGCATCGAATGAGAACTTCTTTAATTAAATTCGTTTGGTTTTGTTTTGAAAAAGGATTGGAACATAGGGTGAACAAGAGTTTTTCTTTCATTGCCAAGGAACTTGTGATATGGATTACACTTATTCTGCTAATCGTCTTGCTTGGTATAGTTCATCACTACGCTTGTGCCTTTTTCGTCCGTTGTCACTGTGCAATACTGGTTATCACAATTCACAGATGAAGCATTAAGTTTTACTACTTAAAACCAATTTTCTTTTTAATAATTTGTCATTCCTCTTCCTAATGGACAAAATATCCAAGGGGATATGTATAGCATCATTGTGTAGTTCAGTCCGTATAACACTTTAAATTCAGACTTTCAGCTCATGATGTTAGAGCTTATATGAAACTGGTCACTTAAATGAACGAATATATGGTTGTGAATAGACCTGGCAATTCGGATAATCGGTTCGATTTCGGATCGGATCGGATTAATTTCGGACCAAATCTACTTTCAGATTATGATATATTTGAATACCATTTGGATCGGATCGGATGCGATTCAGTTCGGGTCTAATTCGGATTAAAATCGGATAAAATTCGGATTAAGATCGGACAAAATTCTGTTCGGATTAAATTCGGTTCAGATATTTTTGGATCATAACTTATTTATATTTTCAATTTTTGAGATTTAAAAATATTTTTTTTATTTAATTTAGTATTTTTAATATAATATAATGTATTTTTACAAAAGAAAATAATTAAATAAGTATGTTATCATAAATATAAAATTTTTTAAAGTATAAATTTTACTTATTTCGGGTCTATTCGGTTCTGGTAATATATTATTCAGTTTTAATCCGTTCCAAGTTATAATCAGATCTTGTATTTCGGATCATTTTCGGTTAAATTTTTTGTTCGGGTATTTTTCGGATCGGTTTAAATTATTTTTCGGATAACTATCGGATTGTATAATTCAGATCTCATATCAGATCTCGGTTTCATGAATTTCGTTCGGTTCTTCGGATTCAGACCCATTTTTCCACGTCTAGTTGTGAACATTAATCTTAATGGTGTCATTTGAATTGTTGTAATAAATATTAAAAACATACTCTAATATATGCTCTAGAAGTAAAGTAAAGTAATCTATTATAGAATTTTATACATTTTTCTTTAACTACAACCAAATTGAAGTTATGGGACTCTAGCATTTTTAGATAATATTTTTGAAATTTTATAATTTTAATAACTAATAATTTTAAATATTGTAATTATTTAATTTAATAATAAATAATTATTAAATAATTTTCTTAAAATATAGAATAATATATAAAATACTAAAATTTATAGTTTTTCATTTGGTTGCGGTAGCATTCAAGAAAAATGTGTAAAATTCAACAAACGGTTAATTTTACTAGTCGAGCACATATTATTAACTTTTACGTGTCAATATATATTATTAAGGAGTAGGACACATGTCGCTATATTAAAAAGCCGCTTGTTTTAGCAATGCCACTAACATTAATTCTATGCCGCGACGTTTCTTGTTCTTTTTTTCCTTTTTCTCAATTTGCCGTTAATTTCTATAAATCTTTTCTTTTTATCTCATTTCCAAATATCTTAAGTTTGTACCATCATTATTTTCCCAATCTGTTTCTCTATCCAAAACTCTCCTCTCACATTTTTTGTCAAAAAATTAGATTTGATTCACATATAAGTTTAACTCTTCAACCATTTATCAATTTTATCGTCCCCAGAAATATCATATCGTGCTATGTTGTTTGCTATTTCTTCCTAAATTCTTTTTTTTTCATTCGCCTTCGCCTTATTAGTCTAATCGTTCAAGATGTGGATATTTTTTCAAGTCGAATCGGTAAGTTATTGCATACAATGATTTTTATAATATAAATTCTACAATTTTATTTAGAGAGTGCAGGAAAATCTAATCCTGATCGAAATCATGTATGTATATATTAAAAAAATATGTTAGTTATTTTATTTAACTTTGAGTTTCAGTTTGGTTTAATGTTTAAACAACATTTTACTACTTTTTTGTGAATTTCACAAAAGATCGAATCAAACTGAAATTTTATGGTTCACAACGGTTTTTAATTTACACTTCTTAGTAATAGATAGATCAAGTACAATTGATCTAGAAAGATTAGTCGACAATTCTACGGTGATACAAAATTTTTAAAATATATTTCATAAGAATATCCTTCTTGAAATTTGGTATCCAATATTTTTTAGTTCTTCACCTTGATTAGAGATTTTATATTTTTTGAAAATATTGATTTTCATTTTCTAATATATCTCTATTTATGAATTTGTTGCAGTAAACAATGAAGAAATTGCTCCAAAAGAGATCGAGCTGCACCTTCAATGACTTGTTTTTATAGATAATTTATTTTTATTTATAAAATTTACGTAATACTCTTGGACAAATTTGTAAAAGTGGATCATACTCAATCACGGCAATGCATCATGACTCATGAGTAAGTAGATTTTAATGGAGTTTTTGAAAAGAGTATTATGAAATTTTATCAAATATGTTGTAAATAATTTATCACGTTTTCATAGTATTTAATATATTTTAATTATACTTAACTATGTTATGCCTTTTTATATTTTTAAGTATAACTAGGTTGTTTTTATTTTTTAAGTATAATTAGGTTTTGGTTCGATAGTTTTCGTCTTAAATAATTTTAGATTTTTTCTTATTTGATGGGGATTTTGGTAAAATTAATAAAAAAAAATTAGTTGGGAAGTCCTGTAGTGCCTTAGATTTTATTTTCATCTGTGTTGGACTTGGATTTTATGTTAAACTTGAATGAATTTTGTGAAACTTGAGTGGATGTTAAATTTCGACACATTAAAAGTATATGACAAATTGCAGATATATTTCTTTCGGAGAAAATGTCTTCTGTTTAAAATTGCAGATATA
Source organism: Apium graveolens (assembly GCF_009905375.1). NCBI lineage: Eukaryota > Viridiplantae > Streptophyta > Magnoliopsida > Apiales > Apiaceae > Apium > Apium graveolens. The sequence continues at coordinate 264,140,985 of NC_133654.1, read as the reverse complement.
TTTTCATCTCTTTTGAAATGTGTTCTTTTTTCTTTCGATAAGATATATATATATATATATATATAACTAATATGAGGATGAGTTCCTAGAATTTGATGATCATAAATAACGAAATGTTTCTCAGGAACTTGAAGCAAAACACTTCCGCAAGCGTGAGACTTGAATTACACTTCAATCTTTGAGTTTTCCACTTTGACTTTTAATTATTAAATATTTATCGTGTATGAAATTTTTTATATTTATTCGTATTTTACCATAATATATTTAATGCTTAATAATTTATTATAAAATACACCATTAATTAAATTATATCGATTATTATAAGTAATACTGACTATTAAATCGCTTTTCGATAATGCATATTCCCTAGATGCGTCTCCTCCCAAATAAATTTGTTTTTTTTTCTGCTGATATCCATTTGTCAAATGCCTATATAAACTGAACCATATATCGATGATAAATGCTTATTTTCTGGATACTTTTTAGGTTTTCTTATAGCTTGTAGTTTTTACATCATCCAAAAACAAATGTTGCAGTCAAAGATTGCAGCTATCTCTAGCAAGGAAATGCATATCCATCAAAAGTTAGTTAGCAGATAAGTATAGATGACTGTGGATGATTAATTGCTTTGTCACTATGTACAGCTGTCCAAAAATCATGCATAGCTAGAAGTATATAATGTATTCGCAGAATATATTGTAGAAAACAATTTTCTACAATCAATTTTCATCTTCAGATTTATAATTGAGAAGAAACTAGAGCAAAAATGGTGCACCTGAGTATAGGCTTCTCCTTGTAATCAATTTTCATCGCCAGATTTATGTAATTCACACACTTCAGTATAGGCTTTGGTTTTTATCATGCTGCTTCATAATATGTGTACACTATAGTAATGATCTTTTTGGTTTCAGTGTCTGCAATCGGAGTTAATAAGCAATTTGCGGGCTGTTCTATGAAATGCAAAGAGTTGGACATGAACTGCAACGACGAGTGCTGTACAATAATCATAGGCTTTTAGTATACTGCAAAAGAAAAGGTTCAATAATCATAGGCTTTTAGTTCTGCTGTACATCTGGCAATTTTTCGATTTTCAAAAAAACTGTGGTTAATTGTTTCTGAACGATCTAGATAGAGTTTGGAATAATTGAAGCGAAGTTTGATTCAGACCTATTATTTTTCCTTGGATGTATGTTAGATTTTAAAAAGTATAGAACAATAAATACATGAGTTTATGAAATCCTTCCGAATCAAATAAGTTTTTGAATATGACAAGAATTTAGAATATTTATTAAATTTCAGATTAAATATCCAACATTTTTGAAGACCTTTTGAAATCTTAAATATTGTTGAAGTTATTAAAATCTTGATTTAATATTACAGGATTTTGGAGTAAGATCCTGTAATATATTGAGATTTAATGTTACAGGATTTTGTGCAGGATTATGAGTTGTCTGTATAGTTGTCCATAGCTCTATATATTGAGATTTTGGAGAGTCTTTTGTTGATGACACTAGTATTCTGACAAGTAAATAGAACTAAAATGGAGAACATGAGTTTTTCTTACTGTTAGTCGTCTCTGAGATTAGTCGAGGTGCGCCTAAGTTAGCCCAGACACCTTTTAACAAAAAAAAAGCTGTTGCAAACTTTTGCCTAAAACTGAAAAAATGTATGGCCTGAACGATTTTAGGCTTCAGCCACGGAAAGATTTGGTAAGGTATGCTTCCATTAAGCTCACAGTCGGAAAGATCAAGTGTTTGGAGGTCTGGGAAGGATGAGAAGTTGAGTTTTCCAAGCTCCTCTCCTATCTTATAATGTGTCAAATAATAATTTCCCCCACCATCATGTACTGTGAAATAATTGATCTGTATAGAAACGACTCTACCTTCCTCACAGTGAATGCCATACCAACTGTAGTGCTGCTGGTTTGAATCAAATAGAATATGATTCCCCCACCATCCCGTACTGACAAGAGCTTTTCTTTTGCTGTTATAAAATGATGACGATGAATTCGTTGTGTTGTCAGCCAGAGCTAAGCAAACAAATAGAGGAGTAAGAGTGTGTAAATAATGCAGCACAAGGAAGCCATGCTTTGTTACACAAACCACTTCTTCATTTATATTGTGTAGTATTAATATTTTCTTTGTACTGCACTTTGGTAAACCACAGTGTATCAACCACTTATTCTGAATAATCAATTGTTTATGCTTTAATAGTTCTGGAATTCTTATTGTTCTTATAATATGTCAGTCAATTATACTAATTTAGAAGGTTGTTTCTGAGAATTTACCCAGTGTCCCTGAGCAAGAAATTCTTAATCAATAATTGCAGGCTCTTGGATTTTAGCAACATTTCATTTTAATATAAAGTGAGAATTCGTGAAATTTTTAAGAAACATTATGAAATGTGGAAACACTTGAATCACTATAGGCTATTGAGAAGCCCAAAGACATAAGATGCATAAGAAGATGAAGCTAGAGGTTGGAGTGTTGTTGAAGATGTATAAGATCTATAAAAAGTAAAATAGTTGGAGGTTGGAGTGTTGTTGAAAATATGAAGAAGATGTATAAGAAGCTTAATGGAATGTCCTTTGTAGAATTTGTATACCAGATTATATGGATTGAGAGGAACAACAAGGTGTTTAACCAGAAATGCAGATTTGAAGCAAGGATGCTTAATTTCCTCACTAGCTTGTTCTTAAAAGAGCTCTCCTTCTCTTGCGGCAGCAAATTAAGAGTTTCTGCCTCTACCATCACGGGAGGCCCAGACTATACACGAGCAAGACTTGTGCCTAGGAACCCCTATACTCAAGAGCCCCAAAATTTCCAATTTTCTTAAGTAAATATATATAAAATTTTAATGGAACCAAGAAAAAGTGAGTTAAGTGGCGACAAAGTATTAATTATAAGTACACATCACCTTACCAACTCATTTTGTACACTATTCTGTATCCTTTTCTGTGGATGTAGCATTTCTCAAACAAGATAACTGTCCCAGTATTGCTGTTTAGTTTACCACTGAGACCATAAGAGAGAACAAGGTTTACTTAAATTTGTATTTTGATCATACAATTGTTTGACAACCATGTACTCATAGATTAGAAACATGCATCGGTTGTGCAAGCAGAAACCATAGAGCTTCACTATGTTCTTGTGTCTTACGTTTGACAAGACATGCACCTCGTTCCTAAAGCTTCTGTCAAAATTTGGGTTCTCAGCTTCCAAGCGGTGAAGTTTCTTAAGTGCAACAGTGTTTCCTTTTGGCAACCTAGCTTCGGACACACTACCATAGCCGCCAGTTCCTATGCAGTATCTAGTGTCAAAATTATTTGTTGCTTTTATGATGTCCTTGTTAATGAGTATAAGATCATGTTCGGTCCTTCCTCTACCATCTTAAGATTTTAGAGCGATTGGTTACTTAACATGGTATTGGATCTCGGTTTAAGGAGGTACTCGGGTTCGAGTCCTCCCACCCCCATTATTAATTTAAATATTTGTTGTTGATATTGATATTGGTATTGGTTGTATTTGTTGTTGTCAATCGTAGCGAAAAGTATTGTACGTACCGAAAAAATATCACCGGGGTCCGAAATTAAAAAAAATAATATCACATTTTTATTTGCTTAAAACCGAAACTCATAATCCGTGTAAAATACAGATCTAAATATAATAGATAAAATGTTGTTAAAATATGTAGTTAAAAAAGTCGAAGTTAAGTGTAATTCTAAAATTTCAGCGTATAGTTCTAGTTATGCATGCACCTAATTATTTACTTATACAAATTTGACATTTTAACTTACAAATACGATTATTTTAAAGTAAACCGATGTTTGGATGTTCAGCAACAAATAAAAATTGAAGGATTACAGGGAGTAGAACTTAATTTTTGTCAGTTGAGATTTTATTACATAAAATTTTAAAAATAATTGTATAATTTTTTAGTGAGTACCAAGATTTGGGACCTAAACATGGTTTCGCTTATTAGTATAGATAGTTGATACTCCCTCCGTCCCAAAAAATATCTCATGTTTTGACTTTTTACACTATTCATGGTAAACGATTGACTACTAATTTATGTCTAATTTATAAGATCAAATATAGTAATGAGTGATCTTGTTGCATTCGTATTTATGAGTACTTTAATACAATAAAGTTTTTATTTTTAATACTAATACGAAGATAAAGATATTAACAATCAAAAGTGTGCATAGGCAAACGTGTTCAACACAAAAAAACAAAAGTATTTAGGGACATAGGGAGTTATTGATGACCCGTGCGAAACACGGGTCCGAGACTAAAAATATCGAATTAATATTTGTAGAGAATTATTCATAATCTGTGCGAAACACAAATTAAAATTAATATATTAATATCAAATATTAAATTGGTACTTGCAAAAATAGTTATGTGGTTAAAAAGAATCGAATCAGTTATGAAATTTTCCACTATAATTCTAGTTTTGCATTGTTTTACTTGATATATAAATCTAACATATTAGTTTTATTTTTGTGAAACGAATTGTATCTCTATCTTACGAACCAAATATCTGTTCTTTAGATAATTTAATATTAATTAATATTATTTGATAATTATCTTATAATTAGCTTTTTCAATATAGTTTATTTAATATTACCTAATTATCGATATAAATTAATTTACAAATTAAAAGTAAATAGATGTTATTAAACTTAATTTAATATTACTTAATATAATCTAAATACAACGCATAAATTTGTTATTGTTAATATATGTTTTTTAATTTTAAGTAAATAAATGTTGTGATGGACAGTAACAAATACGATCGTTAAATCAATAATTTTCAGTTTAAAAGTTAATAAATGTTACTAAAGTCATTTGCTATTACTTAATTATTTTTAAAATAATATTATCCAATTTAAAAGTAAACTGACACTAGGATTGACCCTAACTAATAGAAAATAAAGTTTACAGAGAATAAAAGTCAATTCGTGTTAATAGTTTACTTTGCCGTTAGTAATTTTTCAAAATAAAAGTAAATATATGTTATTTTACTTAATTTAACGTAATTTAATAAATTTTTAATATAATTTATAAATAAATAAAGTTTGCAGAGAATATAAGTCAATTCGTGTTAGTAATTTACTTAGTACTTTGCAAAAAAAAATAAATTTTACAAAGAATGGAAGTCGATTTGTATTAAAAACAAAGTTTATAGATAATAGATTTAGGTAAAATAAATTTTACAAAGAATGGAAGTCGATTTGTATTAAAAACAAAGTTTATAGATAATAGAAGTGAACTTATGTCAGGTAACTTACATAAATGTCTGGTAAGTACCAAAATTTGGTATTTTGGTACTTTGGTACTTTAAGCACCAAATTATACATGATTTCGCTTATTAATAAAGAGTATAGATAATAATCCGAATTCCCCAGTTCAACTGAAATCTCTCCGTTTAGTAAATTTCCATTGAGGCACATGTGTTGTAGAGCATTGCACTTAAACACCGGTATGGAGCCGGTGAGAGAATTACAAGACACATAAAGTGTTATGAGATGATTGAGATTAGCATCTTTCAAATCTAAAGAGCCACTAAATTGATTAACACTAAGGTTCATATATTTGAGTTTGGTCAAGGAGCCTAAAGCTGATGGGATTGTCCCTGTGAGTCTGTTTTGTTGAAGGTATAAATCTTCCAAAATTACTCAGGTTTCCTAGTTCCAAGGGAATGGACCCATTGAGATCATTTTCCGAAAGTTCTATGTAAGCCAAATTTCTGAAATACCCTAGTTCTGACGGGATGAGCCCGGTGAAATGATTTTGAGATACACTAATCGACTCTATGTGAGTAAGGTTACCCAGGGAAGAAGGTAACTTACCAGTAAGACTGTTTTCCGAGGGTGAGAGAAACCCGAGTTTCCAATTTTGTAAGGTAACTTGCCAGTTAGATTGTTTCGAGACAGAGAGAGATACTTGAGTTTTGAAAGCATTCCAAGGTCATAAGGTAACTTACCACTTAGATTATTTCTGAAGAGTGAAAGGTATTTGAGATTTGAAAGCATTCCAATTTGGTAAGATATGCTTCCATTAAGCTTACCGTCAGAAACATCAAGTGTTTCGAGAAATGTGAAAGAAGAGAAATTGAGTTTTCCAAGCTCATCCTCGATAGGATATCCCCTGATTTCCTGACGATCCTCCCCTAAATATCCTTCGATCTATATAGAAACAACTCTACCTTCCTTATTGCAGCGAATGCCAGTCCATTTACAGTGTTGCTGCTTTGAAGTGTTATAGAAAGGAATTTGATTTCCTCACCATCCCGTTCTGACAAGAGCTTCTCTTTCGCGTTCAGAGGCTGCTGATGTTAAGTTGGTTGTGCGATGACTTTCTATTGGCATATTCCAGTATTTAAATTAAAAATAGAAATGCTTAGTTAGGTTTAGGCGGGAAAGTTTGTTAGATACTTTACATTTCTCTCAGTCTGTATATAAGAAACAGATGTAAAAGAACATCGAATCTTCTTCTTTCTAATCAATACAATTGCTGTAGATATACATACATACAATCTATCTCTATACTTGCTTATTGATAATTAGCCATTGTTGATCTCTAATGGCTCCAGATTGAGCTTTAATATCAGATTCTCTCATGGTATCAGAGCTATCCTTTGATGATTTGTGGAGTTCTTGATTGATTTCGATATCGAATCAATCGAAACCCTAATTTCTTCAATTAGCAATTACGATCTCTTTATCTCTCTCTTCGATTAGCAATTACAATCTCTTTATCTCCCTTGAATCTTTCTCCTTATCTCTCTTTCTCTCGGATCTCTCTCTGAATTTGATTGTTCTCATGATTTTAATCTCTATTTCCTTCTTGATTATGAAATAGATATAACTGAAACCGAAAATCAGAATACAAACACTAATTTGCAGAATGCTGCAATCAACTATAACGGTCCATATTTTCTTTCTTCCGGTGATAATCCGAGACAACAATTAGGGAATTTGTTGCTTAATGGTGATAACTTCATAAACTGGAGTCGTGGAGTGAAATTGGCGCTTGGTGCAAAAAATAAACTCGGTTTTATTGATGGAACATTACCGATGCCTGATTCTACATCATCAGATTTCAACAAATGGACTAGAAATGATTATATGGTGATGTCATGGCTTACATTTTCTATGGAACAGGTAATACTGACAGCTTTATCTTTGCTTCTACTGCTCGTGATCTTTGGCTTGATGTTTCTGAGCGTTTTGGTAAATCAAATGCTCCATTGCTGTATGAACTTTAGACTAGTCTGTCTAAGATTGAACAAAATAATCTGTCGATTGCTGAATATTATGGAAAACTTAAGAATGTGTGGGACAAGTTACAAGTACTTGAAGGACAATTTAATTGTAATTGTGGTGCTTTAGCAAAATGTACTTGTGACTTGTTGAAGAAAGCTAATGAAGCAGCAGAGACTAAGAAGCTTATTCAATTGATTGTTGGTGTTAATAAGAACTATGACAATGTTAAGACTAATCTGTTGAGCATGGAGCCATTACCAATTGTTTTGAAGGCATACCATATCTTACAACAGACTGAGAAACAACAGAGTATGACTATTAACATATCTAAGGTTCCTGATGTTAGTGCATTTTATAGCAATAAGCCTTCATTTTCTGTTCCAAGGTCTTTTCTAAATAAGAAGGATTTTAAGAAGTCAAAGCTTGATTTGACATGTGATCATTGCAAGAAAGAAGGACATACTGCGGATCAATGTTTCAAACTGACTGGAGTTCCAGAATGGTATATGAATCTTAAAGGAAAGAATTCTGGTGTTTCTACCAAATTTGCAGCTAATGTTGCTGATACTTCTGGTCTTCTTGGAGCATCTCCTCTGGATATATCATTTGGTTCACATATTTCTCCCGCTGCTCAATCTATGGATCCTCAGCTGGTTTCACATGTCTACAAAGAAATCATGAAGATGATGCAACAAAATGCAGGATTGTCTATTTCTGAACATGATTCCAGTTCTGTCAACTTTGCAAGTATTGTCTATGCATCCACTGTTAGTTCTTCTGCAAATTTTGCATCATGGATAATTGATACAGGAGCTAGTGATCATATGGTTTTTTCCTTGTCTTTATTTGATGATTTACAAATTCTTCAAGAACCTATTAAAATTGCTTTACCAGATGGTTCTTGTAAACTGGTTTCTTAATCTGGAACAGTATCTTTGTTTCCTCACATTCGACTTACCAATGTTTTGTATGTTTCATATTTTCATCATAATCTTTTATCAGTTGGCAAGTTGTTGGATAACAACAATTTAATTGCTAAATTTGATAAAGATTCCTGTCTATTTCAGGACCTTTCAACTAATACTGTCAAGGCTGTTGGTACAAGATCAAATGGCCTTTACAAGTTTCTTTCTTCTGAAATTCAATCTTGTAATCTCATTTCTCAACAATGTTTGAATTCCAATATTATTCCTGCTTTGGATGTGTTTCATGCAAGATTAGGACATGCTTCTATAGGGAAAATGAAACACTTGTCCAATCTGTTTTCTTGTAACAAATTTCATGATAAATTCAGTTGAGATTTTTGTATTCTTGCTAAATATCACAAATTACCATTCAATGATTCACTATCTATTGCTCCTGCATCATTTCATTTATTGCATATAGATTTGTGGGGCCCATATCAGACTCCAAATTTGACTGGAGGTCGATATTTTCTGACTATCTTGGATGATTTTTCCAGAGTCACTTGGACTCATTTACTTACAACCAAAGATCAAGTTTTTAGTATTATTCAGGCCTTCTTGGTTTATATTGATAATCATTATCAAACTTCTGTTAAGTTTGTTAGGTCTGATAATGGAACAGAAATTGTACAACATAATTGTGCTAATCTTTTTGCTTCTAGAGGGATAGTGCATCAGAAAAGTATTGTTGGGAATCCTCAACAGAATGGTAGGGTAGAGAGAAAACATAGGCATTTATTAGATATAGCTAGAGCCATAAGGATTCATGCTAATCTTCCAACTAAATTCTGGGGTGATTGTATTTTGGCTGCTACTTACCTTTTTAATTTGATGCCTAGTTCTGTTTTAGGTGGGAAAATACCTTATGAGGTTTTAATGAAGAAATCTGCTTCTTATGAGAATCTAAGAACCATAGGCTGTTTATGTTTTGCTGCTATCAAAACAACAGATAAATTAGCTCCTAAAGCTAGAAGATGCATTTTACTTGGTTATCCTTATGCTCAAAAAGGATACAAATTATATGATCTTGCAACTCATCAAGTTTTTCTTAGTAGAGATGTTATTTTTAAGGAAGATTATTTTCCATTCAAAACTCCTGTTTCTTCTCCTATTGTCCCTACTCTACCTCAGGTCAATCCAGTTGTTTCTGAATTTGATTCCGAAATGATAACACCTATTTCTTCTGATCTTCCACCTGTCATTGATAATACTTCTGCAGACTCTCCTACATCTACTTCTTCTGATATATTCATTCCACATACTACATCTTATATTATTCCACTTAGAAGAACTTCTAGAGTTTCTCAGTTACCTAAGAAGTTTGATGATTTTGTTCTTCCCACTGGCAAGTCTACTTCTCTTGCTTCTCCTATTACATCACACATTTTTAATGTGTTTTCTGAACCATCACTGTCTCATCTTGACCATCACAATTTGACAAGTCTTAATTCTGTTTTAAATACCTCTGAACCTTCATCTTATAAGCAAGCCAAAGAGGACCCTAGATGGGTTGAAGCTATGCAAAAAGAGATAGCCGCTCTTGAGGCAAATGAAACTTGGGATCTGACACCTTTACCTTTTGGTGGTCATGTTATTGGTTCAAATTGGGTTTTTAAAACTAAGTTTAACCCTGATGCTTCTGTGGAAAGGTGTAAAGCCAGATTAGTGGCAAGAGGGGATAAACAGATTAAGGGAAAGGATTTCAAGCATACTTTTAGTCTTGTGGCCAAGTTTACAACTGTTAGATGTTTAATTGCATTAGCTGCTGCAAACAATTGGCACCTTCAACAATTAGATATAAACAATACGTTTCTTCATGGTTTTATTGACGAGGATATCTACATGGCACCTCCTCCTGGCTATGATGTTCCTCCAGGCTTCGTTTGTAAATTAAAAAGATCCATTTATGGCTTAAGACAGGCTTCCAGGCAATGGAATATTGAGCTGACTAAATTCTTAATTGACATGGGTTACAGTCAATCTACTCAAGATTATTCCTTATTTGTCAAACAACAAGACACTTCTTTTACAGCCATTGTTTGTTATGTGGATGATTTACTTCTTACTGGAAATGATTTTGATGCAATTCAGAGTATCAAATCTGATTTACATAAGGCTTTTACTATCAAGGATTTAGGTGATCTAAAATATTTTCTTGGGGTTGAAGTTTCCAGGGATGCTTCTGGCATCAGACTTAATCAACGCAAATACATCCTTGATTTACTTAAGGATACTAATATGCTCAATTGTACTCCTGCTGTGTTTCCTTTATCAAAAGGTTTGCAGTTAAGCATTGATGAAACTCCAACACTTTCTGATCCTGAAATTTACAGAAGGTTAGTTGGCAAGTTACTTTACTTGAACCTCACCAGACCTGATATCTCCTGTGCTGTTCAACAATTGTCTCAGTTTCTGTCTGCACCTGCACAATCTCATTTGAATGCTGCACAACATGTGTTACGCTATCTGAAAGGTGCTTTAAATGTTGGTTTGTTTTATAAGGCAAATATTTCTCTGGAATTAATAGCATACTGTGATGCTGATTGGGGTACTTGTCCCTTTTCTGCTCGGTCTCTATCTGGTTATGCTATTTTTCTTGGTTCCTCTTTGATTTCTTGGAAAACTAAGAAGCAAAAGACAGTTTCTAAGAGTAATGCTGAAGCTGAATACCGTAGTATGAGTTATACTACTAGTGAACTTGTTTGGTTAAAAGGCCTTTTCATTGATCTTGAGATTTCTATTCCAACACCTATCAATCTCTATTGTGACAACATTGCTGCTAAATATATTGCTGAGCATCAGATCTTTCAAGAATGCACTAAACATCTTCGTATGGATTGCCATTTCGTTCGAGATTTTGTTAATTCTGGCTTCATCAAGATTTTTCATATTAGAAATTTTCAGCAACTTACAGATATCATGACAAAGCCTTTGTCCGCTGGTCAACACAAATAACTATCTCTCAAGCTTGGTCTTCTGTTTGAACCTCCATGAAGTCCAGCTTGAAGGGGGGGGGGTATTGGCATATTCCAGTATTTAAATTAAAAATAGAAATGCTTAGTTAGGTTTAGGCGGGAAAGTTTGTTAGAGACTTTACATTTCTCTCAGTCTGTATATAAGAAATAGATGTAAAAGAACATCGAATCTTCTTCTTTCTAATCAATACAATTGCTGTAGATATACATACATACAATCTATCTCTTTACTTGCTTATTGATAATTAGCCATTGTTGATCTCTAATGGCTCCAGATTGAGCTTTAATATCAGATTCTCTCACCCACCATCCCCTGATGACAAGAACTAAGCATAGAAATAGCAGTAAAAGTGTGGAAATAATGCAGCTTAATGAAGCCATGACTTGTTTCTGAAGCACTTCCTCTACACGGATACTACACTTTGGAGTACAGAATTGGAACCTGTCTTGTATATAACTAATAGTGAAAACATGTACAATCAGGAATGTGAAATTATAAGGGTTATGATATTAGTATACATCTTTCATTTTTGAACTCAAATCAATAACATGACCCCCATCATTTACGGCAATATTATACACGTAGAAGAACTCAGTTCTTAGTCTTCCAATTCGACTCCATTTTCCTTGACTTTTCAGCATGCCTTCTAATTTTATTTTGAGCTTAATAATTTTATTATAGAAGCTAGTTGTGTTGGCAATATAACTTAATTTATCATTTCTGATTTTCCAGCTGTACATACAGGTTGTACATTTCCCGCCCAAAGTTGTTAGATCTTAGAGTTTTAGACTTCTGTATATAGATGCTCACTCTTTCATTCTTTGTACTAACTTTACTTTTACACACTCTTGTAAATCTGTCAAGATTAAAGATGAGACTCTCTCTCTCTCTCAAACTATTGATTGATCTCTGTTTCATCATAAGCTTCCGCACAAACACTGATCGATAGATTTACAACTTAACATGGTATCAGAGCAAGATGTACTGCGATTCACAGCGATTTCGTCACAAGTTATGATGATCCGATTCTCTATCAAATCGATCTTCCTTACCTAGGTTTTATGTCAATTTTCCTTTTGTTTTTCAATTAGTTTCTCTCGATTTGTGACTGTTTCATGTGTATGATGTTGAGCATTAAGATTGTGTATCTAAATCAATATATGTTATGCTGATTTTGTATCAGATTCTGCATCACTACATGTGAGTTCATCAAGATATTCAAGCTCTCAATCAGTTAAGAGGCCAAATTTCGATTCAAAGAGGACAAATCTTACATGTAATTACTGCAAGAAACCTGGACATTTGATTGACAAATGTTACAAATTACACGGTTTTCCAGCTGATTTCAAATTTACAAAGCCCAAGAGGTTTGCTCGAGCTGCTCAAGTGGATACTTTCTCTTCACAAATTGGAACTCTCAATGAAACAGTCCCTGCAAATCCCAGCAATACAGCACCATCTTGCACTACTCTTGGGAACTCTTCTGTCACTATTACTCCAGAGATGTACTCTCAACTTTTAAGCCTGCTGAAAAATTCTCAGACATCTGATTCTTCATCTGCACCATCCACTGCCAATTTTGCTTGTAACACTTTCTCCACTGCTTATTTTTCTGATTCCAATAATATGAACTGGATTTTTGACAGTGGGGCTAGTGACCATATGTGTTTCCATAGGGATTTATTTTCTGATTTTAGACCTTTATCAACATCTATAAATGTGTCTTTACCAACTGGACACATTCTTAAAATTACACATTCTAGAACTGTCCCTATTTCACCTGACTTTACTCTTCATAATGTGTTATATGTGCCACATTTTAAACCGAATCTCCTTTCTATCAACAAATTAACACAACAAATGAACTGTATCATCAATTTTACTCATGATCTTTGTATCTTGCAGGGCTCTTCTCTGAGGAACCCATTGGTTCTTGGTAAGACTCAAAGAGGCCTTTATCTCCTTGATCATGTCTCCTCTTGCTTACCTGTCCATGTTGCTTCATCCTCTGTTGTTTCTGTGTCTGCAGATTGTAATAATAGTACTGCTGTGGTTTGGCATCACAGACTTGGTCATTTACCAATGTCAAAACTTAAAACCTTGCCTCTTTGTAATGTCGATTTTAGTGATTCACATCTTATAAACACTTGTGATGTTTGTGCCAAATCAAGGCAACAAAGATTGCCCTTTCCCAACAGTATTATTCATTCTAAAACTTGTTTTGAGTTGATTCATGTTTACCCAATTAAAACATATAACAAATATCGATATTTTCAAACCATTGTCGATGATTTTTCAAGAGCAACATGGACTCACCTTCTTAGTGTCAAGAGTAATGCATTTGATTTCATAAAATATTTTATAGCCATGGTTAATACTCAGTTTGGTGCCACTGTTAAGACAGTTAGGACAGATAATGCTATGGAACTAGGTTCAAGTCATGATACTGCTAAATTCTTCCTTGAAAAAGGTATATCACAGCAAACTTCATGTGCTCATACCCCACAACAAAACGGTGTTGTGGAACGTAAGCACAAACACTAGCTGGAAACATCAAGAGCACTTCTTTTTCAATCTAATCTCCCTAAACAATATTGGGGAGATTGTATCTTGACCTCTACTTACCTGATCAATCGTTTTCCAACTAAAATACTTCACGGTGCTTCTCCTTTTGAAGTGTTATTTGGTGTCAAACCATCTTATAACCATTTAAAACCCTTTGGATGCTTAGCTCACGTTTGTATACCCAAAATTCATAGAGACAAACTATCTCCTCGAGCAAGTCCTTGTATTTTCCTGGGATTTCCTTTTGGAAAGAAGGCTTATAAGTTTCTTAACTTGGAAGATAATTCGATTATTATTTCCAGGGATGCAAAATTCCATGAGAATATTTTTCCTTTTGTCAAAATCAACAGTCCTTCATCTACATTTGTACCATTGTCAGTTCCTGATCAATCATTAGTACCTGCTTCACCAATATCAGTTCCTGACCAACAATCAGTTCCTGCTTCATATGAAGTAATGTCACCCTTATCAAATAATCACTCTCCAGCTCCCACGTTTACAATACCATCACATGTTCCAATTAGAAAATCCACCAGAAATGTGAAGGTCCTTTCATATTTACAAGAATATATACATCCGCTTCATGCTCACTATTCTACTTCTTGTTGTACTTATACACTGACCTCTTTCTATCACACTCATTCAACTATACTTCCATCATATCACATTTCCAATGCTACAGTTCCTTCATCTCTTTTACCTCCTTCTAACCCTCCATCTTATGAGGTTGCTGCTAAATTTCCAGAATGGCAACAGGCCATTGCTCAAGAATTCTCTGCTCTTGAGTCAAATAATACATGGTCTCTCGTTCCATTACCAAAGGGTAAGAAACCAATATCTTGTAAATTGGTTTTCAAGGTTAAGGAGCATGCAGATGGCTCAATTGAACGATACAAGGCTCGCTTAGTTGTCAAGGGGTTTACTCAAAAGGAAGGAGTTGATTACATGGAGACTTTTTCCCCTGTGGTAAAGATGACTACCATTCGTGTTCTTGTTGCTACTGCTGTTAAAAAGGGCTGGGAAATAACTCAGTTAGACGTTAATAACGCTTTCTTACACGGCGATCTTCATGAGGATATTTACATGAAAATACCACCTGGTTTATCTGTTTCAGACCCTAATCTGGTTTGTAAGCTTAGCAAATCGTTGTATGGACTTAAGCAAGCCTCTCGAGAATGGCATTTTAAATTGAGTACTGCTTTATTAGCCCGGGGTTATCAATTTTCCAAGAATGATACATCCTTGTTTTACAAAAGATCTGGTTCGTTAGTTACATTTCTGGCAGTCTATGTCGATGACATTCTGGTCACAGGTAGTAACACCATGGAAATATCTGCTGTTAAACAATATCTTGATACTACATTTAAGATCAAGGACTTGGGTAGATTACATTATTTCCTCGGCATAGAATTTAATTATGTTCCTAATGGTGTGGTTCTATCTCAAACCAAGTTCATTCTTGATATGATAGAGGATTTTGATTGTTCTCACTTATCTCCAGTCGTTAGTCCTCTGGATTCTTGCTATAAACTCTTGCCAGGAGAAGGTCCTTTTGTTGATGATCCATCTTTATACAGAAAATTAGTTGGAAAACTCAATTTCTTGATAAACACACGGCCTGATTTATCATTTGCAGTTCAACATCTTAGTCAGTTTATGTCTGATCCTAGAATTCCACACTGGACTGCAGCTCTTCACGTTCTCCGTTATCTCAAAAATGATCCACATCATGGGTTATTGTTTAGTAACTCCTCAGATTATAATGTTCAGGCTTACTGTGACGCGGACTGGGTGGCTTGTCCCCACACTAGACGATCTGTCAGTGGCTATGTTGTATTTCTTGGAGATAGCTTAATCTCTTGGAAATCCAAGAAACAACACACCATCTCTCTTTCTTCTGCTGAGGCAGAATACCGTTCTCTACGACGTGTTACTGCAGAATTAGCATGGCTATCTCGCTTGCTCACTCAGTTCGATGTCCCTTATGTTAATCCAATTCCTATCAAGACAATATGGCTGCAATCTACATTGCCAAGAATCCAGTTTATCACGAACGAACAAAACAAATCAAAATTGATTGTCATTTCGTTCGTGAGAAACTTGCTTCTGGGCTTATCTCCTTGCACTACACTCCAACTGCCACGCAGCTTGCTGATGTTTTCACTAAATCTCTCCCTGGTGTTCATCATCATGCTGTCCTGTCCAAGTTGGGTGTCTATTCTTTCCCCTCCAATTTGAGGGGGGTGTTGGCAATATAACTTAAATTATCATTTCTGATTTTCCAGCTGTACATACCAGTTGTACATTTCCCGCCCAAAGTTGTTAGATCTTAGAGTTTTAGACTTCTGTATATAGATGCTCACTCTTTCATTCTTTGTACTAACTTTACTTTTACACACTCTTGTAAATCTGTCAAGATTAAAGATGAGGCTCTCTGTCTCTCTCAAACTATTGATTGATCTCTGTTTCATCATAAGCTTCCGCACAAACACTGATCGATAGATTTACAAGTTAAACAAGTTGTTCATCTCATGTTGTTATCAAGTTGCTGCATCAGAACAATACGCATGCTCTGACAGATTTAGCAGTAGTCATTTGTAATCAAGTTGTAGTAATCTTATTTCTAGGACTGATGTTCTTTACTCTAGTTTAGAGAATGTTCAGAACAAATCATGGAAAACCACAGACAAACTTCACTTTACAGTACGGTTATTCTGTTGATACAATTTTCAAGTTACCTGAAATAGCACCACAAAAAGGCCACAGAGATCAAAAGTGCAGATGTAGAAAATAAAAAATAAACAAGTTCTTCTAGATGCAAGTGTAGAATGAATAACATTTAAAAAAGTATAACCAAAACAAGTCTGAAAACTTGTGAATGAAGAGATGTGTCCAATTTGATTTCTCAGTTTTACAGTCATAGCATGCACTAGAAAACATATAAAACCAAATGATTAGCTAAATGGGACCTCAGAAAATCAGAAATTTTGGAAACTGATAATATAAATAGGATGGTTTCACAGAGGTTCAGCACAAATAGGATTACAGAATGCTTTTGCAAAGAACTTATACTGACTAGAAACCACAGTAATGGCTTTCTAAAATATTAACCAAGTAGGAGACGTTTATGACAGAAGAGTCTAATCTAATGAAACATAATTTCTCCCAACAACAAGGTGACACCAAGGATACACCAACAAGAAGTTATTTATCGGCAAAATGCACAATGCAAGGACAGTGGACACTAGTGAATATTTAAACAAGAATCGTGTCAGTTGTCGACTTTCTATTAGAAACTGCTGGAAATTTGCAAAGTTGTTCAACAGAAGTGGCGTAGATAGAATTTGTAGTCAACAGCTTCTGAGTTTGTGAAAATTCCCGTGACAGAGTAATCATAGATGGCCGGAATTTGGGATTGGAGCGCAAACATGTGAATACTTGCTTTAAAACAAGAATTATATCATGTTCTTGATTTCTTGTGGGGAGGGGGAGGCGTGTGTCCAATAGCTCATTCAGCATCATTTTACTCTCACTGCATCTGGGAGATGAGAATGACAAGAGGAAGTCCCCTGGATGGCTTCCCATAATAATTTCTAGGGCCACCACTCCAAAACTATACACATCACATTTTTCAGTTGCAACCATTGTATACGCAAGCTCTGTACATTAAGAAAATTAAAGCGTATTTTATGGTATCTCCATGCATACCTTATGGTGACAACAAAAAAGAGTTACTTACATGTATAAATTAAAATTGAGGCATGTTAGGAAGTGATAACCTGGAGCAATATAACCATAAGTGCCTGCAACCATAGTTTGATGGGATGAGTCAGGGTCTAGAAACCTTGATGCGCCAAAGTCAGCGACAAATGCCTCCATTTTAGAGTTCAAAAGTATGTTATTACTTGATATGTCGCGATGAACTATAGGTGGATTGCAGTCATTGTGCATGTAAGATAGAGCATGTGCTATTCCTTTCACAATTTCCACCCTCTTAGTCCAATCTAATTCCATGGCATGGGCATCATCTCTCAAAGCACAAAATAAACTTCCCTTCTCCATGTACTCGTAAACTAGAAACATGCATCGATTGTGCAAGCAGAAACCATAGAGCTTCACGATGTTCTTGTGTCTTATATTTGACAAGATGTGCACCTCATTCCTGAAGCTTCTATCAAAACTTGGGTCCTCTGCTTCCAGTCGGTGAAGTTTCTTTAGCGCGACAATTGTTTTGTTTGGCAACCTAGCTTCATATACACTGCCATAGCCTCCGGTTCCTATGCAGTTTCTAATGTCAAAATTATTTGTTGCTCTTATAATGTCCTCATATGCAAGGTTTCCATCAAAGTTCCAGATTGTAAAAATATCACCATTTTGCACAGCCATTTTGTTCAGATTTTCTCTAGTTTTTTGGCGAAAAACAAACACAGAGGCTAGTATCAATAAGAAAAGGCCGACGGTAACAGAAAGAGCTATACAAAGGATAAAATAGACTGACTTTCTTCTGTTGGAGGTCAATTTACATGAGTTGGGATAATATGGATAGTTGATGGGTGGGAGTGCGACTGAAAGATGGTTGTGAGAGAGGTTCAGAAAAGTTAAATGTATAGAACAACGAAATTTTTTAGGTATGCTTCCGGTCAAATTGTTATTGTCCAATCTCAATTTGCTCAATAAATAACAATTCCCAAGTTCATTTGGAATGTTCCCACTTAGCAAATTGTCAGAGAGGCTCAGGTATCGCAGACTGCTGCACTTAAAAGCAGGAACGGAGCCAGTGAGAGAATTACGAGACACATCAAGTGTTACCAGATGAGTGAGATTAGCATCATGTAAATCAAAAGAGCCACTTAATTGATTATCACTAAGGTACATATTTTTGAGTTTGGTCGAGGAGCCTAAAGCTGATGGGATTCTTCCTGTGAGTCTGTTTTTCTGAAGGTATAATTCTTCCAAATTACTCAGGTTTCCTAATTCGCTGGGAATGGAACCACTGAGATCATTTTCTCCAAGATATAAATATGCCAAATTACTCAGGTTTCCAAGTTCATTGGGAATGAATCCACTGAGTTGATTATAAGATACATCAAGAACATGTAGTTGAGTGAGATTACTGAGGGAAGAAGGTAACTTACCACTGAGAGAGTTTCCTCTGAGTGAGAGATAGTTGAGTTTCGAAAGCATTCCAATTTGGTAAGGTAACTCACCACTTAGATTGTTCCCCCAGAGTGAAAGATAATTGAGTTCTGAAAGCATTCCTATTTGGCAAGTTAACTTACCACCTACATTGTTTCCCGAGAGTGAGAGATACATGAGCTTTAATAGCAATCCAATTTGGTAAGGTAACTTACCACTGAGATTGTTCCCCCAGAGTGAAAGATAAGTGAGTTTTGAAAGCAATCCAATTTGGTAAGGTAACTCACCACTTAGACTGTTTCCCGAGAGTGAAAGATAGTTGAGTTCTGAAAGCATTCCAATTTGGGAAGGTATGCTTCCGTTAAGCTTACATTTGTAAAGAGAAAGTGTTTGGAGGTATGGAAAGGAAGAGAAGTTGATTTTTCCTAGCTCGTCCGATATCTCTTATCCTCGAATCTGTATAGAAATGACTCTACCTTCCTCACTGCAGTTAATGCCAGTCCAGGTGCAGTGTTGGTGTTTTGAAGTGCCGTATAATGGAATTTGATTCCCCCACCACCATCCCGTACTGAGAAGAGCTTCTCTTTCGTTGTTATACAATAATGAAGGTGATGAGCTAGTTGTGTTTTCGGCCATAGCTAAGCATACAAATAGGAGTAAGAGCGTAATGCACGAGGATGAAGCCATGTTTCGTTATCAACCACTTCCTCTTTAGTCTTCCATTGTAATATTATTACAAATCAAAAACAAATTTGCTCTATCATAAAGAAAACTGTTTTTCATAAGAGACGCGTAAAGAAAAGTGTTCTTCATTAATCCCTTTATAAAAAAAGCAGTTGTTCTTCATTGTAACAGAACAATGAAGAGAAATAAAAATTATGGATGAGACATAGACCAACTTCACTTGACAGTAATTATTCACTTTTCCACATTCTGCTAGGACTCAAAGAAATGAAGCTGTTTCTTGGAAACTTAGTAGAAATAGCACTGCAACATGCTGGTAGGGCTCAAAGTGCGTATGTAAAGAGAAATGAAAATCCTAGAAATTACTGGTTTGAAAAGTTTTGAATAATACAATAGGTCCTTGCCATTTCTGAGTTTCTCTCTTAAATTCACAGTCTTTTGCCATTAACTGTTTCGGTCATTGTGTAAACAGATTTGCTCTTTCATGTCATCGATTTGTAACAGAGAATAAAATATTTGGACATGTAACATTTGTGTTTGTCGCTCATTCATCTCAATATTATGAAACTTAATCAAAAACAATTGGGAAAAACGGTTGAAAAGGATGATTCTTTTATCATGTCATACAAAATTAGGAGGTTCAGTCTCCAGCATACTTCTTCAGGACTTGTTCTTCACTATCATCCACAAGTCTTTTAGGTGAAAAATTATTGGGAATGGTTTGAAATTTTTTGAATAATACGATAGGTCCTTGCGATTTATCAGTTTTCCTCTTAAGTTTGTAATCTCACCATTAACTGTTTCCGTCATAGTGTGAACAAATTTGCTCTTTCATGTTCTCGAGTTTTTAGTTTTTACGGAAAAGAAAAGGGAAATGCTATTTCCAGAGCCGATTTTTTATTTCCAGAGCATTTAAAGTATGAAATGACAAAACTGCCCCCATGCATTTACAATAACAACAAAAGGAAACAATAAAAGGAAAAGCGGAGTATTAAGGATAATTTCGTCTTTTCGTAAATCATCTGCTCTGGAAATTAAAAATTTGCTCTGGAAATAACATTTCCCAAAGAAAAAACTTTGTAAATGTGGACATGTAACATTTGAGTTTCTCACTCAGTCATCTCAATTTTGTGAAACTTTATAAAAAACGATTCGAAAGCACAGTTGAAAAGAAAACTTCTTTAATCATATCATATGAAATTAGGAGGTTCAGTTTTTGACGTACTTCTTCATCAGGACTTGTTCTTCAATATGGCTGACTTGGTAATCATCCTAATCGAATGAATAGTCTTCAGTTGTACTATTCTTGTTCTTCTCCTGACTTTTCAGCATGCCTTTTCACAAGGTATCAACCACAAGCTCTGTAGCTGAATTATTAATGTGACTACGATGTTGTTCTCCCCACCCTGTGTATCAAAGAAATATCAGAGTGCAAGTCGGTCTTTACAACTTTAATGCGAATTTTGACATTCATACTACTAGCATTGCCATCCGACAATTGCTGTCTAGTTGCTCTTCATTTCAGATCAAAGAACAATCGTATAAAACAAGATAACTCTCTGAGTATTGCTGTTTAGTTTACCTCTGCACAATTGAAGACCATAAGGGAGAACAAGGTGTACTTAAAAATGTATGTACTTTGATCATACAATTGTTTGACAACCATAATGTTAATCTTAAAATCTGCTACTCCAGTTAAAGACGCGGTTTTTTCTCTAATCTGCAATTTGTGATATCTACAAAAGACTTGCAGATAATAGGAAGCTAAAAACGATTGAGTTGATACAGAGAAGACAAGAGCATACAACAGTGCAGGGAAGCCTTTTATTTGATTAGAAAACCTACTAATTGGCCTCTTTATGCTCTGCACTGGAGGTGCTCTAAGAAAGGAAGATACTTAATACATAGCATTTGTTCCTTCTGTTGGGTTGGGCTAGATACTTGGATACTTCATCGGGGAAGGATAAGATAGGTAACCAAATTCTTAGACCCTTTATTAGACTATTGAACTAGATATAGCGGACTAAGCAACGTAGTCCAGAAACTGACCTTCATATATTATGTTACAGAGTGCACCCCGGCTAATAGAAAATATACACTCTACCCATTTTCTGCATGAGTGCATCATTCATGGAAGTCTGTTCACCAACTACTTTTGAACAGCTGCTCTATCTATAAAACCTTTATAATTAGAAATTTTTAAATAGACAAGCCTACAATTGATTATAAACCAAGATACTGTCATAATTCATGCTAGGAGACCAGTAGGATCACTCAGATACTCGACATCAGGGATGAAAAAGCCATGCTGCTTGTGCATGTGAACCATACAGCTTTCTATAGTCTTATGCTTTAGATTGCAAATAAAGCAACAATATGGATCCAAATCAATAAGCATATTATCATCTTCATCGTTAGCAAAGTCTTCTCATTGTCATCTATGTCACCATAGGTTCTTCCTCACTATCAACCTCCACCCATTCATCGCTTTCATAGTCCTCTTCCTGCCTTGGTTGGGGAGTTTTTAGGATTTCGAGGTGGTAGAGGCTCGATTATAGCAGCTCCATCAGCTTGATCATGTGTTCCCTGTGAAGCACGCAAAATGTGTCTTTTTGATTTGAGGTGTTGCACATGAGCCTTAGAGCTTCTGTATCCTTTGCCACAGAGACCACAATTAGAGAGCATTGGGCCTTCATTCGACTTATTTTTCTTTTCAACAATTGCAGCCTGTCTAGCTAGGGAGAGTGATTCAGTTACAACTGGAATACCAGCAACGTGATAGGATAACTAAAATCACTGCATTCCATGTAACTCCTTAGTTTTGATGATCACAACACAGCAAGCCATCATGTTGTTATTTGAGAATGTTTGCAGGATATAACAGCTTGATATCAGTGTTGTTTAAGTATCATGACAGCAAGCTATCACAGTAATCTATTTCAGCAAGCTATGATCAACAGTGTCAGAATAACAGCAAGCCAAGATGCACAGTACAGATTCAACAAGGAAGTCGAATTTCATGGAGATTTTATACGATCTTCATATATATCAGTTGTAAGGACTTCTCTAATAAATATACGTGCATTATATATATAGAGCTCAATTATAAATCGTTTTTAATCATTCAAATTGATTTCCTAAAGAATAGGAGTTTGTTTCTCTTTCAAACTCTTTCTTCTATCTTCTGATTAAAACGTTTTATCCTTTAGTAAATAGAAGAGATATTTTCTGAACGTTGGACTTCTGTGTTTCCCTTCTATCTAACGTACACATGAACGTTGGAAAACCATCCCAACGATCTTACACGGTAGAATTGGATTCTAGCCGTTGTAATTTGTTGAGGCTGTTTTCAAACGTTAATGTGTGGTTATATAAGTGGTTTTCTTGCAGTTTTATGACTGACGACTTTTGCAAGCAAGAACACATACAACTCCTGATCTTTATTGATTTCAAAATACTCTCAAGCTCTAAATATATACACGTGTTTCATCTTAGAGAGAGTTTATAGTTTGAGTTGTAAACTTTATCACTGATTTGTATTGTTCAAATTGTATTGATTAGTTGCTGGATAAGTTGGCTAGGGAAACAAGGGTTTACTGGTACTTGCTAGAGGAGTTTGTACTACGGGGTAGTATAGTACTTAGAGAGCAGGTTCTTAAACAGGGTTTCAGCAAGCCATTATCAGCAGCTGGGATAAAGGGAGATATATTGTTGTATCTTGTAGTTGTAACCTTCATTGATCAATAATATATTCTCTTACCAAGTTGGTAAGGGACCAGGACGTAGACCATAGGGGCTTAGGGGTCGAACCTGGCTAAAATTCTTGTGTGTTCTATTTACTTTCCTGCACATTATTTTCTGCATTGCATTTAGTCATATCAGCTTACTATCATTATCAGATTATAGTTCATTTGATAAAATCTCAGTAAGCTATTATCGGGTAAAATTTAAAAGTAATCCTAGTTAGCCATAATCACCTATTCACCCCCCCCTCTAGGTGTAATTTCAGTTGGTATCAGAGCTTTGGTATACTAATCTTTCTGTAACAGGAATAGTATTCGATCGAAATGGCTGACAAATATCCCGAAGGAACCTCAGATTACCGAGCACCTCTCTTGCTTGGTAAAGAAAACTATAACTGGTGGAAAGGTCGCATGGAAGTGTATCTATCCAGGGAGCCACTAGCTTTGAGAGTTGTTCAGAAGGGTCCTTTTGAGTTTAAGGACAAAGAAGGCAAAGTGAAAGACGTTGATGATCTCACAGAGGCTGAACTAATCAAATACAGCTTCAATGGAAAGGCTAGGAATTCTCTCATGAATGGGTTATGTCCTAGTGAATGTGATAAAGTTTCTTCATGCAAATCAGCTAAAGAGATATGGGATACTCTGGAATTGTATCATGAAGGATCCAAGAGTTTAAGAAAGGTGAAATTGAGTAAACTAATGAATGAGTTTGGAAATTTCAAGCTTCAAGACGGAGAAACTATTCGAGAAAGTCAAGCTAGATTCCAGATAAATCTGAATGCCTTAAAGCAGCTTGGCAAACATATCCCACAAGAGGAAATCAACATGAAGATACTTAGTGGTGTGCCATTTATCTATGAACCAAAGGTAACAGCTCTAGAATCCTCTCCAACTATAGATACTATGGATCAATTGGCTGTTTTTGCAGAATTGGAACAATTTGAAAGCAAAATCAAGGAAAGCCAATCAAGTTCGATGCAAGCACCAGTTGCTCAAATGAAGCAATTAGCTCTTCACACTAATGATAGCTTACTGGAATCTGAAGATGAGTCAGACGAAGAACTAGCTTTAATATCCAGAAAGATCAGAAAGATGATCGAGAAGAAGAACAAGCTGAAAAGAGATAAAAGCAGATTTTCCAACAACAAGAAGCCCAACAAGGATTCTAAAGATCAGACATGCTTTGAATGTGGAAAGCCAGGCCATTATAAGCGGGATCGCTACAAATTGAAGTCAAAACAGCAAACTGTCTTCAAGGATAAGAAGAAAGCTAAAGCTCTAATGACTTGGAGTGATGATGACTCGGTTTCAAGTGATGATTCAAGTGGAGACATGGTCAATCTTGCCCTAGTTGGACTTGATGATGATTCTGTTCGAGGAAATTCAGAAAGTGGATACCTAGAAAGTGATTCAGAAGAAGATCAGAGTGAGGTAAACTCTTGTAAATATAATTTATCTTCTGAAAATATTGTTTTGGAACCACTAACCATGCAGGAATGTAAGAATGTATCTATGGGTGAATATTATTCTCTTAAAGCTGAAAATAGCAAGCTAAAAGAGAAGAATAATTATCTCAAGACTATGGTTCAAGATTTGAGAGCAAAGTAGATACTTGGATTGACAAGAAGGTACCTACACAAGCTGACAAAGAGGCTGAAATCAAGGATCTTCAAGCTAGAGTTAGTCATGTGGAAAACTTCAACAAAATTCTCCTCAAAAGAAACAAGACTCAATTAATGGAGATCACAGAGTTAAAAAAGGAGATTGAAGCAAGGGATGAATGTTTGGAGTTGTTCAAACTCAGAGAATCAATAGATGCAACACCTTCAAATCAAGCAGAAGAACCATCTCAGCAAGCTGAAATCATAAGTCAGCAAGCTGAAAAGATTGATCTGCTCACAAAGGAAGTGGAGGATCTGAAAAAGGGCATGGGATCGTTTGTTCAAGGAGAAGAAAGTCTCAAATCTATGATGAACAACACAAATATTCCATTGGTCAGAGAAGGAATTGGAATGAATGCAAACAAGAAGGACAAAGCTCTAAGATATGAAGGAAAACATGGCATACCCTATGATTATGCTATGCCTTGGAAGATATGTAACAGATGTGGAAAGAAAGGGCATCTTGAAAAGCATTGCAAAGTTCAGAATGGACAAAAATCATACCATGGTGGAAACAAACAGAAAACAGCTTACTATGATCAGAATGGCAGAACAAAGACAGCTTACCATCATCAGGCTGGCAGAGTTAAATCACCTAGATTTATCCAAAAATGGATAAAGAAATCTGATTTACATGTTTTATATATTTTATCTGCTAACCATGTCGGACACAACAAACTTTGGGTACCAAAAGGTTGAGTTGTTTTATGTGTTTTGTAGATGTGTCTTGCCGCTCGAGTCAAATCAACTCAATGGATTTTAGATAGTGGATGTACTAGACATATGAGTGGAGACAAAGCACAATTCTTGAGTCTTCAGATGAAAAAGGGTGGAAGAGTGACTATTGGTGATAGCAAAACTCTTCAAATTCTTGGAAAAGATAAAATAGGTAATAAACACATTTCAATTGATAAAGTTCAATATGTTAAAGGCCTTAAATATAATCTGCTTAGCATAAGTCAGTTATATGATGATGGTCATACTGTTAACTTTGGTATTGATAAGTGTATTATTACTATTGGTACTAACAAAGTCCCCCTAGTTGCTAGAAGGGAAGGAAATATATATATTTTGGACTTTGAGTTGCAGAAAACAGCTTGCTGTCTTGCTGCAATAGACACTGATCCTTATGTTTGGCATAAAAGATTGGGTCATGCTCACATGGACTTACTTAACAAGCTTTCAAAGAAGAAGCTAGTCAGAGGTTTACCCAAAATTAAGTATGTCAAGACTGAGGTGTGTTCGGCATGCCAATTAGGCAAGCAAATTAGAAGTACTCACAAAGCAAAGAAAATGGTATCTACTTCTAAACCCTTAGAACTTTTACATTTAGACTTATTTGGTCCAGAAGCTTATAAAAGTATAGGAGGTAAGCAATATGGTTTTGTAATTGTTGATGATTATTCTCGTTTTACATGGGTATTGTTTCTTAGAACTAAAGATGCTGCTTTTAATGAGTTTGAGAAACTAATTAAATTACTTGAGAATAAGCTCAATACAAAGCTTGTAGGAATAAAGAGTGATCGAGGTGGTGAATTCCAAAAAGACTTTGTTACTTATTGTGAAGAAAGAGGAATATCACATGAATTCTCGGCTCCAAGGACTCCACAACAAAATGGTGTGGTGGAACGCAAGAATAGGTCACTGCAAGAGACAGCAAGGACTTTGTTGCAAGAAAGCAAGTTACCTAGAAGTTTTTGGGCAGAAGCAGTCAACACAGCATGCTATGTTCTGAATAGAGTATTGATAAGACCTATTTTGGACAAGACTCCATATGAATTGCTCAAGAAAAAGAGGCCCAACATCAGTTACTTCAGAATCTTTGGCTCAAAGTGTTTTATGCTCAAGAAAATTGGTAATGATGGTAAATTCGATGCTAAATCTTATGAAGCTATTTTTCTTGGTTATTCTATGAATAGTAAAACCTATAGAGTTTATAATTTGTCTAAGCATATTATTGAGGAATCTATAGATGTTACTTTTCAAGAACCTAACAATGATCTTCCAAGAGACGAGGAAGATGATGCAGGTGAAGCTGAAACAGAGAAGGCTACTCCAAAACAGCAAGCTGAAACAGAGACTGATTCTGGAAAACAGCAAGCTGAAATTGAAACTGCCTCAGGAAATCAGCAAGCAGAACCTTCTACTCCAGTTGATGATGCAATTGTAAAGATGGCAAAGATGACTCTTGATGGTCCTAGAGGAAATAGAGCAAAGGATAAAATGCCAATCTATGATGGTGAAGACTTAGCTCCTCCATCTAAGATAAGGAAGACTTCACATGAAGATATTGCAAAGCATTCATTGCCAAAAGCTACACGGACAGTGAAGAATCACCCTCCAGAACAGGTTATTGGTGATATTTCTGATGGTCTCAAGACAAGAAAAGGCACTGCAAATTTTTGTGCTTATGCTGCATTTTTAGCTCAAGAGGAACCCAAGAATGTCAAAGAAGCACTTGAAGATGAAAATTGGATCATGGCTATGCAAGAAGAACTCAATCAATTCGAACGATGTGATGTTTGGGAACTGGTCAAGCCACCAAAGGGTGCTTCAATCATTGGTACAAAATGGATTTTCAAAAATAAAGTGGATGAATTTGGTACTGTTACTCGAAATAAAGCAAGGCTCGTGGCACAAGGGTACAACCAACAAGAAGGCATTGACTTTGATCAAACTTATGCTCCAGTAGCTAGATTGGAATCAATTAGGATGCTTCTTGCTTATGCATGCTACAAGAAGATCAAGCTACATCAAATGGACGTCAAAAGTGCTTTTCTTAATGGATTTCTGGAAGAGGAAGTTTATGTCAAGCAACCCCCTGGTTTTGAACATGGACAACATCCATATTATGTCTACAAGCTTAAGAAGGCATTATATGGCTTAAAGCAAGCACCAAGGGCTTGGTACAAGAGGCTTAGTAAGTTTTTGATCAAAAATGGCTTCATTCGAGGTAAAATTGATCCTACTTTATTTACTAAGCAAAATGGTAATGATATTTTGATTGTCCAGATATATGTAGATGATATAATCTTTGGATCCACTAATGATTCTATGTGTGAGTGGTTTTCTAAGTATATGAGCAGTGAATTTGACATGAGCATGATGGGTGAGCTCAATTATTTCTTGGGGCTCCAAATTAAACAATCTAAAGATGGAATTTATGTGCATCAATCAAAATATGTCAAGAATTTGCTGACCAGATTTGGTTTTGACAATGTCAAGCCGAAATCTACTCCAATGAATCAAAATAGCAAGCTGACATCGGATGAAAAAGGTAAAGACGTTGATATCAAGAAGTATAGAGGTATGATTGGTAGTCTTTTATATCTTACTGCTTCTCGGCCAGATATTATGTATAGTGTATGTGTTTGTGCTCGTTTTCAAGCTAAACCTAAGGAATCACACTTAAATGCAGTTAAAAGAATATTTCGATATTTAAGTGGGACTATTAATCTTGGGTTATTTTATCCTATTATAAGCACATTTGATCTTGTGGGGTATAGTGATGCTGACTATGCAGGTTGTCAAACTGATAGAAAGAGCACAAGTGGTATTTGTACATATTTAGGACAAAGTCTCGTATCTTGGCAAAGTAAGAAACAAACTTCAGTTGCATTATCCACAGCAGAAGGTGAGTATTTGGCAGCTGGTAGCTGTTGCTCTCAAATTTTGTGGATGATTCAGACTCTACGAGATTTTGGAATCAAGTGTGGCAAAGTTCCAATCTATTGTGACAACACTAGCACCATCAACATATCAAAGAATCCGGTTAATCACTCAAGAACAAAGCATATTGATGTTCGTCATCATTTCTTGAGAGATAATGCTGTCAAAGGTAAGATTGAATTAGTTTTTGTACCTACTGAATATCAATTGGCAGATATCTTTACAAAACCCCTTGGCGAAGCAAGATTTTCTACCATTCGAAGGGAACTTGGCATGTGCAGTGTATAATTGCAAGCTATCATTGGAAATTTGGTAATGTTGGCTTACTATCATTTTTAATGTTAGCTTACTATGATGGGTTATTAAAATGGCAATTTTGTGTTTAATGTAATTTTTTAATTATGATATGTCATTATCTGTTTATTGCTGCTTACATTTTTGTGTGTTTTGATGCTTTATCTTATAATTTTTATCAGCCATCAACCTAGATCTTTTTGATGCTTTAAGGGGGAGAAATTTAGGAGACTTTTGTCTATGTTTATGTTTGGTTATTAAGACTATTTTCTGTTGACTTATGGTTAAGACTTTCTGTTGACTAGTTGGCTTATGTTTAATCTGTGGTTTGCTACTTGCTTATCTTTAATCTGTGGTTTGCTACTTGGTTTGTTACTTGGTTTAAATTGACTTTTGGTTTTTTAAGACTTGATGTAATGATTTATGCTGGATGTTAGTTATGATTGAATATTTGGATATGCATATGTGTCATTTATATTAATTGCAGTAACATGTTATAAGTTTTTGAGATATGCATAGATTTAGGGGGAGTTTTTATAATTCTCCTAAATGTGTGTAATCATCAAAAAGGGGGAGATTGTAACTCCTTAGTTTTGATGATCACAACACAGCAAGCCATCATGTTGTTATTTGAGAATGTTTGCAGGATATAACAGCTTGATATCAGTGTTGTTTAAGTATCATGACAGCAAGCTATCATGAGACAGTAATCTATTTCAGCAAGCTATGATCAACAGTGTCAGAATAACAGCAAGCCAAGATGCACAGTCCAGATTCAACAAGGAAGTCGAATTTCATGGAGATTTTATAGGATCTTCATATATATCAGTTGTAAGGACTTCTCTAATAAATATACGTGCATTATATATATAGAGCTCAATTATAAATCATTTTTAATCATTCAAATTGATTTCCTAAAGAATAGGAGTTTGTTTCTCTTTCAAACTCTTTCTTCTATCTTCTGATTAAAACGTTTTATCCTTTAGTAAATAGAAGAGATATTTTCTGAACGTTGGACTTCTGTGTTTCTCTTCTATCTAACGTACACATGAAAGTTGGAAAAACCATCCCAACGATCTTACACGGTAGAATTGGATTCTAGCCGTTGTAATTTGTTGAGGCTGTTTTCAAACGTTAATGTGTGGTTATATAAGTGGTTTTCTTGCAGTTTTATGACTGACGACTTTTGCAAGCAAGAACACATACAACTCCTGATCTTTATTGATTTCAAAATACTCTCAAGCTCTAAATATATACACGTGTTTCATCTTAGAGAGAGTTTATAGTTTGAGTTGTAAACTTTATCACTGATTTGTATTGTTCAAATTGTATTGATTAGTTGCTGGATAAGTTGGCTAGGGAAACAAGGGTTTAGTGGTACTTGCTAGAGGAGTTTGTACTACGGGGTAGTATAGTACTTAGAGAGCAGGTTCTTAAACAGGGTTTCAGCAAGCCATTATCAGCAGCTGGGATAAAGGGAGATATATTGTTGTATCTTGCAGTTGTAACCTTCATTGATCAATAATATATTCTCTTACCAAGTTGGTAAGGGACCAGGACGTAGACCATAGGGACTTAGGGGTCGAACCTGGCTAAAATTCTTGTGTGTTCTATTTACTTTCCTGCACATTATTTTCTGCATTGCATTTAGTCATATCAGCTTACTATCATTATCAGATTATAGTTCAGTTGATAAAATCTCAGTAAGCTATTATCGGGTAAAATTTAAAAGTAATCCTAGTTAGCCATAATCACCTATTCACCCCCCTCTAGGTGTAATTTTATTCTATATCACAGAAACCTGATTTTATAAGAATCAATATCTAAAATCCAATTGACTCGAGAATCTTTAAGTTACAGCATTCCATGTGTACAGTTATTATAACTACATGATAAGTAAACTTAAAGTTTGATATCATTTTTGAAGGTTGATTCATTTTTTATGTTCATGGTATAAAATATCAAGTAAAGTTCTTCAGTTTGACATTCTTATTATTGTCACAGTAAAATTATATATGAATTTGATATTCATGTTTTCTTATCGTTTTGTTAAGACCCTAAAGCAACTTTAGTAAGAGCTCCGGTTGACAGGATAATTGAAAATTATGGTCAAACTCCGGTCGATGTACCAACCCATATCCAGAATCCATCAGGTTATTAATCATTTTGCATATTCAAGTTTATATTTAATTTTACCATGCGTCGTGTTTTTTTCCCAATTTTTAACTGAAAGTTATAAAGACAAAATGAAAAGTCAATTGCAAACAAAGAAGAAAGGAAAAGAGAGAATGCAGAGACTATCTTGCACATAAAGAAATGTTACTTTTTGATTCAATTTTGGAATGATACTGACTTGTTCTTTTTATGCTATCCACTAATAACAACTTGATGATTAAAAGACTACATTACCCCTCTACTTATGCTAGTTGTCACCTTGACATAAGTGGAATGAAATAACAATAAATAACATGAATTGAAATAATGAGTGTGCATGAGTGTGCATAGCCTGCTGCATCTTCATTACTCTCCCTCAAGCTGAGAGGTCACTCCAAGCTTGTTGAGCAGACCATAGTGTTGTTTCACAGACAATGACTTGGTGAGGATGTCCGCTGCTTGTGCATAGCTGGGAACATGCTGAGTTACAATTTCTCCTACAGTGATCTTATCGCGAATGTAGTGACAGTCAATCTCGATGTGCTTAGTCCTCTCATGAAGCACGGGATTGGCTGCAATGGAAAGTGCAGCTTTGTTATCACAGTTCAGCAGCGTAGGAGGTAACTTATGAATGCCCAGATCCTTGAGTAGTGCCACCAACCAAGTGATCTCACATGTCGTTAATGCCATGGCACGATACTCTGATTCAGCAGTTGACCTGGCTACAAGAGATTGCTTCTTCGTCTTCCACGATATAGGAGAACTGCCCAGTAATACATAAAAACCACTAGTAGACTTCTTGGTGATAGGACAACTCGCCCAGTCGCTATCACAGTAAGCAGTGAGCTGTGCTGCAGATGTAGAAGCCAACAATATGCCTTGCCCAACATTACCAGCTAAAACCTGAGTAAACGTTTGCCTGCCTGCATATGAATAGTAGTAGGTTGCTGCATGAATTGAGTTAGGATGTCAACCGAGAAAGCAATATCAGGACGAGTTATCGTCAAGTAAATTAGCTTTCCATCTAGACACTGATAAGGTGTGGGATCAGCTAGCAAGTCACCTTTGTGAGGAGTCAGCTTCAGGTGAACATCCATTGGAAGCTTCAGAGGTGTAACCTTACTCATGCCATATTCCTTGAGTAAATCAGTCGTGTACTTTCGCTGAGAAATAAAAAATCCTGAGCTTGATCTATCGATTTCAAGTCCCAAAAAATAACGAGGTGCTCCCATGTCCCTCATGTGAAAGTGCTGAGAAAGAACACGCTTCAGCTCTGTCATATCATTGTCCGAATCACCTGAAATAAGGATGTCGTCTACATATACCAGAATCACTGTGATATTGCTGCCCTTGGTGAATGAAAACAAGTTGTAATCAGCTTTAGATTACACGTAATTCATCTGCTTTAGGGTGTGTGACAGCTTAGCAAACTATTGGCGAGATGCCTGCCGTGGACCATATAAAGCTTTCTTCAAACGACAAACTTTGTGAGTATTGGCAGTCATTGATGTTACCATGTTCAAAGATGGAATTCTGCTGCCCATGCCTTCATAACCAGGTGGCATCTTCATGTACACTACCTCATCTAAGTCTCCAATTAAGAAAGCATTGCTAACATCCATTTGACAAACAACCCAATTCTGCATAGCTGCAACTGCTAGAAGAGCTCGTACAGTGGACAGCTTCGCTACGGGCACAAATGTTTCAGTAAAATCAATGTCATGGACCTGTTTGTTACCCAGGATGACTAGCCTGGATTTGTACCTTTCAATCGAACCATCCGGATTATACTTAGTCTTGTAAACCCATTTCGATCCAATGGCATGTTTGTCCTCTGGCAAATCCATGATATCCCAAGTTTTTCTTGTCTCAAGTGCCTCTAACTCTGCGTTCATAGCATCGATCCAACATTGTTTCTTAACAGCCTCTTTGTAGGTTACGGGATCCACAACTTTATCCAATGTGGACAAAAAACAACAAAACTGTGGTTGTACCTCTTGAGTTGTCACTGCATTGGCATTAGCATTGGTTACATAGTCACATAGTCAAACATCCATGCAGGATGCTTCACTTGACGTGTGGATCGTCTCAAAATAGGCTCTTCACTATTCTGTGCATCACCCTTATGTTCATCTCCAACATCATGCTCTGCATCTTCATTCTGGACCTCTTCACAGAATATGTCATCATCCTGTATAGATTTAGAGTTATCTGGCTACACAAGCTCTGGCACTGGCTCCATGTACGCATCTTTAAACTTGTCATTGAAGGGAAACACTTTCTCATTGAACTTCACATCTCTAGAAACAAACATTTCATTTATAATCAAATTGAGTAATCTGGATCCCTTTTTTATTGGAGGATATCCCAAGAAGACACATGGAATGCCTCGTGGTTGAAACTTATCGCCCTTTGTTATCGTATTTGTAGAGTAAGCAAGGCAGCCAATCATTTTTATTTCTTCATAGTCAACTGGAGACTCAAGCAAAACTTCATAAGGAATTTTGTTCTGCAGGGCTGTTGTGGGAATTTTATTGATTATGTAAACTGTTGTGAGGACACACTCTCCCCAGTAGGCAATGGGCAGTCCAGACTGAAATTTCAGCGCCCGTGCCACCTCCAAAATCTGCCTGTGCTTATGCTCAACGCGTGCATTCTGATGTGGCTTGTACACACAAGACGTTTGATGTATGATCCCATTGTTGTTGTAAAACTCTTTGCACGGTTTATCATTGAATTCCAATTCATTGTCAGATCGTATGATCTTGATACTAGTGGTAAAATGATTTCTCACATAGTTCAAGAAAGCAGTTATAGTGCATAAATAATCTGAATTATGTTCTAGCAAGTAAGCCCAGGTTACACGAGAGAAATCATCGACAATCGTGAAAAAGTACCTGTACTTCTTACGAGCAAGAACCTTGTAGGGACCCCAAGTATCGATATGCACTAATTCGAACCTTTCTGTTGCTTGTGAATTGCTCTGTGGAAATGAAAGTTTGGTAAACTTCGCCATTGGACACGTGACACAGACAAAATCTTCACCCTGGAGTTGATTCTTAATGCCTGATATGAGTTGCAGCTTTTGAGGTGGTGTATGACCCAGCCTTTGATGCCAGAGTCTAAGTTGATCACCATGCTTTGTAGACTGAACCTGCACACATTGAGCCTTGTGAGGTATTGATCCAATTTGAGTCAAATAATACAATCCATTATTTATCTCTCCTATTCCTCGCAGTCTCTTGAATGCAGAGTCGAGAATCAAGCATTTGTCCGTATGAAATGTAACATCACAGCCATTGTCCTTTGCCAACTTATGAATTAAAAGTAAGTTGTGGTTGAAATCCGGTACATGTAGAACATTCAGCAGTTTCAGACCATTGTCAAGCACTAGGTCGCCGATGTGGGTTATTAATGCCTTTGCTCCTGTTGGCAGTTTGATAGTGAAACTGAGAGGTGCCTGTCTAACATTTTCCAAGATATTCAGGGTGGCAGTCATATGGTCAGACGCCCCTGAATCAATGATCCATTTCCCACTGTGTGCTCCCCCTGATTTGTTATCTATCATTCCAGAAAAAGGACTCTCGTCATCATCTGTTGTGTCCTTGCTGCCAGGCATCATAGAGAGCAAATGCTGGAGTTGTGTTGTGGTAAATGTCATAGACTGATCATTATTTTCAGATGTCACTTGAGCAACATTAGCCATCTTCACTTTGCCATTATTCCATTGTGATGAACCGGTCCCAGAATTGGACGCACCACCTTTCAGGCTTGACTTGTTGTGCTTATAGTGCCACTTTGGGTAGCCAACCACAGTCCAACATCGTGATGAACTATGCCCTTTCATCCCATAAGCTGTGCACATAAAAGTTTTTGCAGGAATGCTTTTAGTGTGGCTATACATGGTTGCCACTTCAGTATCGGGCACAATGCTTAAATTGAGAGCATCACGCTGAGATTTTTCCTGCTACAAGGCTGCACAGGCTACTTCAACAGTTGGCAATGGGGACAACATCAATAATTGACTACGCTGAGCACCATAAACCTGATTCAAACCATTCAAAAATAGGAACAATCGAGACTCCTCTCTCATGCTTTCTATTGCACTTATCAGGGCAGTTACTTCAACACTGTCTATAGTTACTCTAGGCAACACAATCATTGAATCAATTTCTTCCCATAAAGTACTCATAGCAGTATAATAGTCAGCCACAGAGAGTTCATTTTGCCTCAAACTAAACAAATCTTTACTCAACTTATATTTTCTGGACCCATTTGTTAACATAAACCTACGTTCTAGCTGCTTCCAAACCTAACTAGCCAGGTTTATAAACAAAATAGATCGTTTAACAGAATCAGATATGTTGTTATACAGCCAAGAAATTACCATGTTATTACATGTTTCCCATTGAGCTGCAGTAGTAGCATCGGTCGTGCTTTTCACCCCAGATCCATCCATAAACCCCAACTTCCTCTTAGACATAAGTTGTATTTCCATCGATCGACGCCATGACCTGTAGTCTGAAGCTCCCTGCAGTTTTGTGACGTTGATCGATGTTGGCCCATCTGAAGGATGCAAAAACAAAGGGTTCTGCAGATCTGCAAACGTGAATCTACTTCCAGTTGCCATGAAACCAAATCAAGATAATGTTCAAGATATGGTTTGAGACACAAAAGCAAGACAATACGTTCAGTGAAATAAGAAATACAATATGACCAATATAAACAAACAAGGAACCGAAGCAAATCTGCAATGTCACAAAACAAACTCATTTTTCTCTATATTAACAATGGCAGCTCTGATACCATAAAGATAAAATGAAAAGCCAATTGCAAACAAAGAAGAAAGGAAAAGAGAGAATGCAGAGACTATCTTGCACAGAAAGAAATACTACTTTTTGATTCAATTTTGGAATGATACTGACTTGTCCTTTTTTATGTTATCCACTACTAACAACTTGATGACTAAAAGACTACATTACCCCTCTACTTATGCTAGCTGTCACCTTGACATAAGTGGAATGAAATAACAGTAAATAACATGAATTGAAATAACGAGTGTGCATGAGTGTGCATAGCCTGCTGCATCTTCATTAAGTTATCAATTGAAAATCACGGTTACTCCTCCTATGCATCATAACATACCATATAGAACAACATCACCAGGTTAATGATAAATCTTAATAGATTAGCAGACTAACATTTTGATGTGTACAGAATATATCAATAATTTATCTAAATTAATTAATAGTTGATTTATTTACATTTTACTTGATATTAAGTGACTTCACATCGATGACTGTGAGATAAATTATTTGATGTAGTGCAAAGCCCTTTAACACAGATAATCAACAATACGCCAAAATCCCAAAACAGTCATGTTAGATTTCAGCTCTATGGTTCACGGATTACACCACACGCCAATCCTAATATTGGTATTGATCAACAAATCCGGGATGGTACATTCGACAGAGGTAAATTGATTGTTTTCTGGATTCTAAATTAATATTTACTTATATTACTTTGTACTTTTCTAATATATGTTTGGTGACACATGTGTAAAGGACGCAAACGAAAAAGTTAACTGTATCATGGTGGGAATGGTAAAGGGAACTTAAATCAGCATGCTATGATAAAAGAAAACATCCTTTCGAATGTTATGTCCTCTCCTGATATTGGTATGTTATATATTTATTTTTAGGCTTAATTATAACTTGAACCTCAAAATATGGTCACGTGTACACATAAACCCTTAAAGAAAAAAACATACACTCCGGCCCTTCATGTATGAAATGTGTATATTTTCACCCTTGCCTCTTAAAAACTAATGAATTGTTGACTATGCACCTTAACACATGAGGGGCATTGTAGGCAGAAGTAAACTAATTTGTTTCCTCCAAAGTTCCTCCCCTATTTCCCGCCAAACACTTCAGCCCTTCAACTATATATGAAGGTAGTATATGTTATACACATAACACTCTGTATTAACACATCGAAGATGAATCCTAACTGCTAGATTTCAGTGCATTTTTTAAGTATTTCAATAAGAAATGCATTAAATTAACAAACCATTCTGCAAAACCTAGTATTATTCATTTTATCAAGCCATTCTGCTTCTTTGTCAACATTTCTATCGAATAACATGTCATCTTCATCATTCATGGAATATTCACTTTCAGCCCAGTCATAGTCATCAACTTCATCACTCTCATCTCCTACATTATTACTTCCATCCCTTCATTGCTCCAAAAGATATCATGTAGTTATTTTGCAAGGCATGTGCTTTCATTTTTATAACATTATTCTCTTCCATGATCAAAACTAAACCTTGTTGAAGAGGAAATATAAGAATCCTATAGTACAAACACTTAAGCCTACTATAACCCAAAGCATTAGTTTTTAACCTAAGGTTGTCTAATGTAAGTTCATCGAAAGAGTTGTAAACAGTTAGTTGCCCCCAACATACTCAGTAACAGGGAGCCAATTCAACTTTCCACCATGAAATATCCTTATACTAATCATTTCATCACCTACATTTAAAAACAAAACAAATAATACATCGAAATAATTCAGTATATTAATCTTTTACAGATCTACCCATAACTCAAATATACATAAATTACTCATAATTAATATGCAAGAACTGAAAGACAGACATATGAAATATACAAGATTGTTCGATCATGGGTTAATGTTGAAAGTACCTAGAGGAGTTTGATCACCCATGAAAATACACCCAATTCAATCCTTAAAACTCAAAACTATGCTTTGTTCTTCATAGTTTGTCTTTACCTTTTTAAGCTATAATGTAGGGTTTTAAAGATTACTGATATTTGTTATCTTAATTATTGATATTTGTACAATTATTGGCATGATATGTATCGGCTTTTCTTTTCTGCCGCGATTACCCTTCCGTGTTAAGGTGCAAGTCAACTATTCTTTTGTTTTTCAAAAGGCAAGGGCGGGAGTATACACATTGCATACATGAAGGATTGATATGTATTCTTTTTTTCTTTAAGGGTTTATGTGTACAAATGATCATACTTTAAGGTTCAAATTATAATTACGCCTTATTTTTATCATAGTTGTAGAATTACATTCAGCCAATCAATTGTAACATCTACATTGATATATCCTTAGACATATCAACTCCATCCACATGCCAACATATCAATCAATCAGGTAGGACATTGATACAATCTATTGCCTCTCAGTGGAGTGTGATTACACATCAGATCATTCATCAGGATATCTGAATCGTTGTTAGGGAGCCCAGGATCTTCTGCAATACTCGATACCCCATCTAAAGGGACATTTGAACGAGCTGATTTATCGCACCAAAAGAGAGTACATTAACAGGTTATTTCATAAAAACGTAAAAGGTTTAATCCACAGTATTGGTCTTTTAATTCTATATTCCTAGATCTTCTTCGTTCTTCATTACTTTGTAACTCCCTTTAGTATGTGATGTGCATCATGTCTGTTTTTTTATGTAGTTTCAGTTAATTTAGCATATAAGTTAATATGTTATAGCCTCTTCAGTTACAAAATATAGATTAAGCAACATGCACTTCTTATCCGAAGTAATTTTATGAATATCACCAGGTGACTACATGAAGCAGTCACAAATATGAATTTCTCTGGATTCAGATTAAGTTTAAGCAGTCACTGTCTCTTTTCGGCATTTCTATCCCTGGACTCATCTTAATTTATTATTTTGCAGTTCAACCATAGAAATACACCAAATTTGCGACTCCTACGTGAATTCGTAGTCAATATTAATATAAAAATATAAAAGTTAATTTCATGAGACGTGATTATTTGATATTTTTAACCAATCCTAAGTAGCTTAAATATTAGTCCACGGAGTGATGTATTAGTTTTTATGTGCTGAAAAACAATACCCTATTTAAAACTATATCTGTCAATTAGTCATAGGAATTTGTGGATCCCTGCAAGGAGCTGCAGTTCTTAACACACCGTCTCAGATAAGACTTAACAGAGTTGATTTTTCGCACCGCCCTGGTTATGGTGCTTTATGTTATTTTTCACTTTGCAGTTATAGCATAGGATTTTTTAAGAATAATTTATAGTGAAAGTTAATTTACCATATCAATTTCAATATCCATATATCAGTTAACTATATGGTTGATTTAATGGTTGTTGTAATTGATTTCCTAAAAAAATATACTAAAAATATAATAAACTTCTTCTGCTTTTGTAGTTGAAAACCCATTAACCCGAAAATTACCAACACAAGGTCACCCTCCAAAAACAACCATCTTAGGTTTCAGCTTCCTGCTTCGCGGATAGCATCACACACTAATCGTAATGTAGAGATGGAGCAACAAATTAGTTGTGATACATATGTCATAGGTTATTTATATTTTTCAATTATCTGTAGACTAATATGCAAGCAATTTATATTTTATTAGCAAATAATTTTTTTGATTAAACATATATTTGTAATTACTATTTTATAACCTGTTATAAATTTGGTGTTAAACAAGTAATTTGATTATCAATTTTACATCAAGTTTGGAGTATGTACAATACAAGCACAAAAATCAAAACTAAACTGAATCTTTTAATTGAGTGATCACATTTAGTGAGTTTAAAAAGGAGATTCCTTGGTACAAAATAGAAGGAGATAAAAATATATTTAGTTATGGATAGTGAAGTAAAAAAACAAAATTACTATACAAGCACCACATGTAGTAAAGGTTTCTTTGATGACTGTTAAGAAACTGATATAGAATTTGCTTAGATGATAAGATTTTTTCATGAACCATTCATATATTACAATGACCTGAAATCAATCTGCACCATATATGTGAGCACTATTTTTTTAAAATTTCAATTGTTGGTGAGGAACACATAACATTAAGTCTGGTGTAGGACTGATTCTAAGTATGTCCTTCGCATTGTACATTATAACCGGCCCAGTGTTCCCAAGATAACCAAAGTGAATGAAGCATAAAGCATTACGCTGGAATATCACTGGAGAAAATTTTGAAAAAAGTAGACTTTCGGGTAATAGTTTTGGCCCTATTTTTATTTATTTAAACTCTGTAGAGGATGAGAGTTCACCCCTTCCATATGCTAATGAACTGGTTATCCCTCAATTTGATATGACACTTTTGTAGCTTCCAGTACTGATCTTTCTTCTCATTCGGTCTTTGTAGCTCTATTTTTTCTCTGATTCATTATTTTGGATTGTTGCAGAGTTTTATAAGAATGTTAATTTGAAATTCTTAAAAATCTCCAACTTTTTGTTAAGAATCTCCAACTTTTGGGAAAAATATACAGCCATATTAGAAGCAAAAAGTCTCCACCTTTTTATTAAGAATGAGACTGACTTTTATTTAAAAAATTTATAGTCATATTGCAGATTCATATTAGCTGATAGAACACTACCAGCAAACTTGCAAAAAGGTGGAGATTTTTTAAGAATTTGTTGCAAAAGGTGTATTGCTTTGATTCATTGTTCTGAATTGTTGTAATTTTTTTGCTTCCGATATGACTGTACAATTTTTGCAGTTTCATTAGCATTTTCCTGCAAAACTCTGCTACATTTTTTGAGCAGATTTTAGCAGTAGATTTTGCATTTATCTGCAGCAAATCTGTACCATTTTTAGCAGATTTCTGTAACAGTTTTCTGCATATTCAAGCAGCAAATTTGATATATTTTTTTGCAGCATATTATAATAGAATTTATTTGCAGATTGTTGTACCAAATAATTCAATTTTCTGCAACATTTTTTTCCACCAGATTTTATACTTTTATGCATCAATTTTCTGCACTATTTTGTACCAAATTCTTTAGTATTCTACTGCAATTTTTCTGCAGTTTGTATTTGAGATCCCGCTTGCAGATTTCTATAACTGTTTTGTGCATATTCAAGCAGCAAATTTGGTATTTTTTGCAGCGTATTACAACAGAATTTATCTGCTGTTTGTTGCACCAAATAATTCAATTTTCTGCAGCAATTTTTTCCACCAGATTTTGTACTTTTCTGCACTATTCTACTGCAATTTTTCTGCACTATTCTACTGCAACTTTTCTGCAGTTTGTATTTGATATCCCGCTCTTTCTGCATTGCATCCCAGTCTTTTTGTCTATTTTAATAAATCAATATATTTGTGGTTATTGACAAGTTCTAATCAGCTAATGATCAATATATTTAGTGTATTAGTTATTATATTTCTTTTATTGACACATATTTAGTGCACAGGTGTACGATGTTTTTTGTTTTTCACTAATATTTTTGATATGTATATATGGATGTAGCTAATATTTTGTTTCCCAAGAACTGCAGATTAAAAGCTACGCTCTCGGGACCTGACTTGCAATCCTATAACACCAGTTTAGACCTCACACTCTACAATGACTAATTCGAAAAATACAAATCCCGCTATTTCTTTGATGGTACATTACAATTCTTCTAAATATCTATGCAATTTTGTTTATCTGTGCTTGCCCTTTTAGTCCCTGACCAAGATGTTGATGTTCAACCTATGTGTTTGGCTTCTATCAAGTAATTTTGTCTTACGTATAGTAGTGCATTCATACTTAACCTATAAGACCAACAAGCTTGGTTTTTCTGAATGTGAATTTTTTCTGTACGACTAATAGAAGCAAAGTTCGATGTTATGTAGACTACTGCCGCACTTGCAAACCTAGCTGTTGCACATGTACTAGAACTACCTGCAAGTAGTTGAAACTGGTAACTATGATTTAGTCTTATTGTAGGTGAAAAAAATCTGAATCACTTAAATATGGAGAGTAATTTATCATTGTAGTTGCTCGTGTCTCATACTTTAGGTGTTGTTTGATATGATTGGGGTATTAGATTAGGAATTTGAAGCTGCTGGTCAGATGCTGAGAGGCATGTGCCAAGATAATGTTGCATACCAACCGTGACTCCACTTGACGCAAACTCAGATAGAATTAGTGGAAGCACTCATCATGGAAATCCCACAGTCTACGCTTAAGGTTGTTCCAACTAACTTGAGCCTATTCCAACCAACTGTAGCGAGTGTCCAATCTGTCTGGGAGAGTTCAATGTTAGAAATGAGGTATTATTTAATTTATTGTTTTTTCTTTGGTTGATTTATATTATTAATCTCGATATTTCTACTGATTTGGAGAAGATATATAGAATCATTGTGTGGTCGAGGTCCATCTTCTAGATAGTCTGTATATTTGGTGAGTACATTCATATTTTTTGATGCATTCGATTATTGCATTTGGTCTCTACTTTGGGTTGATTTGCAAAGTTGTTTATAATATAAATAGCAGGTAATGTGTTGAAAAGTCCTTAGCAGACGATATATTGACCTAACATGACTATGAAAAGTACAAAATGCAAGCTTACTCGAATCCAATTATGCATTTTCCAATACATTAATATTTATCCTAATATATATGCAATGTAGGTTCAGGGTCTTCTTTGTGCTCATAATTTTCGTGTGGAATGCATTGACGAGTAACTTGGTTTGAATGTGAAATATCCTAGATGTCGATGTTCTGTCTAACCTAACCTAGATCTTGATGCAATATCCAATACACGTGCTGATCGCACTCACTTGCGGTTGTGACACCAGCTTCATTTGTCAAAACACAACCTCATAACCCAAGCTATTTGCTAAAATTGCAGGGCCTGCTTCCGTCGAATGTACTTAAACCTCCTAACCCATTTAATCATGACAAAAGATTCTTTGAAACTTAAACCTCATTTACCTTAAGCAAACAACTACTCCTCTCTTTTTTATTTACAAAAATTCGAACCCAACACTAACACAAAACCAACCAAATCACTTGCAACCATTTTAAGGCTACCATTCATACTATCACACATCAAAATCATTTTTCCCACACAATTTTTAAGAAAAAATCGAACCTATCAAATGTTCAAAACCAAAAGAAACTTAGAACATTAACATGCAATGACTTTTAGTGACATGCATATAGATTCCTATGATATGCATCCCATTTCATTCAACTAAACACAAAATCACCTAGTAATAAACCTTATATCCCATCTTCTAAGCACAAAACTTCATTTATCATCAAAACTCAAGAATTCATCAAATATCAAATATGCAAGTTATATCTTAACAAGATTTCATTATAGCAATAGGAACATCACACTTCTAAAATCTCACCCGCTCTCCGTTGATCACGGCCGGTGGTGGTCGAACTCAAGAGTGCCCAATCACGGGTCTCCTCTTTGAGTTTTGGACCTTAGAATCACAAAACACTCTTGTTTATATTCCCTCATGATCACATACCAAGAAATTGCACTTTCTTGAATATGACCAAAGAGATGAAGCTACGAAAAGTGACTTAGAAACTTACATGCAAAGTGTAAATGAATAGAGGGCTGAAAATAATGATTATTGATGGGTAGATCTTTGAATTTGAGCTAGGTTTTGAGGTTGCATGTAAGAGAGAGAAGAGAGATGGAGAGAGCCGAGAGAGAGAGTTCGGGAGAGAGAGAGAGAGAGAGAGAAGAGAAGAGAAGTGAGGGAAGAAGAGAAGGTATAGTGGTTTATATAATGGTGTGGTAAGGGTAGTATGGTAATTATGCCATAATTTGATTTTCACTTCTCATTTCTTTTATTTTCAATCCCAAAAACGAATTTGAATATTATAAAGCTCTCTTAGAAAAGATAAAAATGGAAGTAATATCAATTTTAAAATATAGGATTCGAAATTAGCTTTCCAACCATATTTTTAAAATAATTTTTGAGCGTACGGTTTATTTTCTATAGATTTTACAAGATTGCGCTCAAAATAGAGATAAAACTCACTTAAATCATTTTAAAATACACTGATCATGAAATAAATCCGTCTATCATTTTTAGAAAGTCTCTAGGACTATTTTGAAGATAACAAAATAAATTTCACGCCTTGACCTTATTCGGGTAATTTTATTAAAATGTATAAAGGTTCAATAAACCTCATTTTTAAGCAAATAAATCCCTTAAATCATTTTAAAAATCAACAGATCACATAATCATGCACACAGACAAGCTAACACATATATTCACACATCATAACTCATATCTGATCATAAAATTTCCATTTTTATTATTATTCCCCTTTTTCCGCGTAACGGGTTGCGTTCTGTTTGACGACCCGACGCTGAGCGTTTCATTTACGCTTCACAATAAATTCTTTATTCCAACTGACACGTCACTAGAATATAATACTTACTTAAACATTCCAATTCACATAACAACACATGGTTCACATTTAAACACTTTAATCCCTTTTTAGGATGGGTTTCGTTCTACTTGACGGCCCGACAACACAGTTTATCCCCTAAGCTGACTCATCAAACTGGAACGCATCATTTTACGTTCCCAGTTACTTATATACAATAAAGAAAAATAACCAACAAAATCATTTAATCCCTTTATTAAATCACATAAATTTTAATTACATCACAAGATCATACTTTATTCTCTTAATTATGTCGCGAAATTCCCAGTTACAAAGGGGGTGTTTGGTTAATGGTTAATGTACCCGATTAACGGGAATCGGGATCTTAAATCCAAGTGATGGTATTTGGATTACCAATTTAGTGGTGGGGAATAGGAACTCCATTCCCTCTTAGTGGGTAAATCAAACCCATCATATCCCTTGGTTCCCATTTCATTCTCATTCCCATTAACCCTCATTTCCATACCCTCCTTTCTCATTCTCGATTCTCATTCCAATGGTGTATCCAAACGCCTCCTAAGTTTAACTACTTAAAACC
The DNA here is from genome assembly GCF_009905375.1 of Apium graveolens. NCBI lineage: Eukaryota > Viridiplantae > Streptophyta > Magnoliopsida > Apiales > Apiaceae > Apium > Apium graveolens. The sequence continues at coordinate 264,096,099 of NC_133654.1, read as the reverse complement.
AATTTTCTTTTTAATAATTTATCATTTCTCATCCTAATGGACAAAATATCCAGGGGGACATGTATAGCATCATTGTGTAGTTCATTCCATATAACATTTTAAATTCAGACTTTCAGCTTATGATGTTAACAGAGCTTATGCGGGTTCTTACAATTGTTTCGAGGTAAATATGAAAGTGGTCACTCAAGTGAACGTATATATGGTTGTGAATATTAATCTTTAGAGAATAAAATTGCTGAAATTACCTTATGTAACTTACATGAGGTGCATGTGTGCTTTTTAGTATAAAATAACAATGGTATTTTTCTATATATATATATAATCTTCTATATTTATAATCTTACCCTCGTGTATATTTATATGGGAATTTTTTATAACCTCAGGGAAACTTTGTGAGGTAACCTCGGGAAAACTAATCTCTAATCTTAATGGTATCATTTGAATTGTCATAGAAATTATCAAAAACATAATCTAATATATGCTCGAGAAGTAAAGTAATCTTTTATTGAGTTTTATACATTTTTCTTGAATGTTACTACAATCAAAATGAAGCTCGTGGATTCTAGCATTTTAGATAATATATTTGGAATTTTATAATTTTAATAACTAATAATTTTAATTTTGTAATTACATAATTTAATAATAAAAATTTCTTTAAAAAATTTCTTAAAATCTAGATATAATATATAAAATACTCAAATTCGTAACTTTTCATTTGGTTGCGGCAGCATTCAAGAAAAATGTGTAAAACTCAATAAACGATTAATTTTACTTGCCAAGCACATATTATTAACTTTTACGTTTCAATATATATTATTAAGGAGTTGGACACTTGTCATTATATTAAAAAGCCACGTGTTTTAGCAATGCCACGAATATTAATTCTATGCCGCCACGTTTCTTGTTCTTTTTTTCTTTTTTTCCCAATTTGTTGTTAATTTCTATAAATCTTCTTTTCTAGCTCATTTCCAAATATCTTAAATTTGTATCATCATTATTTCCCCGATCTATTTCTCTATCCAAAACTCTCCTCTCACATTTTTTCACAAAATTAGATTTTGAATTCACATATACCTTCAACTCTTCAACCATTATCAATTTTACCATCCGTAGAAATATCATATTGTGCTATGCTGTTTGCTTTCTTCCTGAATTCTTGTTTTTTCGTCTTTGCCTCATTAGTCTAATCGTTTCAACATGTGGATAGTTTTTCAAGTCAAATCGGTAAGTTATTGCATAAAATGATTTTTAGAATATAAATTCTACAATTTTATTTAAATAGATGGATTCTTACTACTTTTCAAACCAAAGAGATAGTTACGAAACCAATTTTTATGCTTGTCTTTTTCAAAACTTAAAACTTTCGCTGAGAATTATATTTAGAGAGAGAAGATAAATCTAATCCTATCCAAATCATGTATGTATATATTAAAAATTATGTTTGTTATTTTATTTGAACTTTGAGTTTCAATTTGGTTTAAAGTTTGAACAAAATTTTACTATTTTTTGTGAATTTCACAAAAGAGCCATTCGAACTGAAATTTTATGGTTGATAATAGTTTTTAATTTACACTTTGACGTAATAGATAGATGAAGTACAATCGATCTAGAAAGATTAGTCGGCAATTCTACCGTATCACAAAATTTTAAATTTATTTTATAAGAATTTCCTTCCCGAAATGTTGGTATCCAATATTTTTAAGCTCTTGAGTGATTAGATATTTTTTATTTTTTAAAAATATTGATTTTATTTTTTATTTTTTAAAAATATTGATTTTCATTTTCTAATATATCTCTATTTATGAATTTGTTGCAGCAAACAATGAAGAAATTGCTCCAAACAAAATTGAGTTGCACCTTCGATGGCTTGCTTTTGTAGGTAATTTATTTTATATTTATAAAATTTACGTAATACTTGTGGACAAATTTTTAAAATTCTATCATACTGGATCACGTTAATGCTTCATGACTCATGAGTAAGTAGATTTAATGGAGTTTTTGAAAAGAGTATTATGAAATTTTATCAAATATGTTGTAAATAATTTATTACGCTTTCATTGTATTTAATGTATTTTAATGATACTTAACTGTGTTATGCTTTTTATTTTTTTAAGTATAATTAGGTTGTTTTTATCTTTTTAAATATAACTAGCATAATAACCCGTGCGAGCCACGGGTCATTTTCTGAGTTTTTGTATACATCATGCAAAGCAACTCCAACACTATCCTTATATAGACTCTTAAGTAAAATTTTGAAGAAATGAAGATAAAATTTATCTCCAACAAGGTTCATGTCCCCTTCTATAATATTAGGAGCTTCGAATGCTTCCTCATGACTTTTAGGAGTGAATACCCCCTCCTAAACTATTATTATATTATATTTTTCTTACCCGTCTATTTAACATAAATAACTTTAATGAGTAAAAAGATAGATAGAGAGTGAGTTTAAGGAGAATTGTTGGAGAAATTGTTTGATTTTGACTTCTAAATAATTAGGAGCTCATTTATTTATATTATTTGTAGTGAAAATGCAAGGAGGTTGTTGGAGTTGCTCTTAGTTATTTTCTTATTTGTAAATGTTGTACAATATCTAACGTATATCAAATACAAGTTCATTGTTTATCAATGTGTATTATTTTCATACAAAACATTACCAAATTACACAACGTTTCTACTATAGCTCATTAAGCAATATATATATACATATATATATATTCTTATTTGTGTTGTATAATTCGTATTTAATAAATAAATATAAACAGGGTAGTCAGTGTATGTTTAAAACGAAACAATTAAATTTAATCTGTAAAATGTCGTTAGTATTTTTACAAATAAAAAGTTAAAAATTAACATATATGTTGAATACATAGTTTACCAAAAATTTTGAATTTTATTTAAATAAACTATATGTACTCGTCTATATTATTACCGAGTTCACTACTAACTTACAATTAACTTACTCAATTTAAAAAGATAAAAAATATATATAACTGAAGTCAAAATGACTTGCAATCATAATCTATATAATAATGTAAAATTTACATTATTGTTAATATTAAAATTGATTTTAATGAAAAATATTAAATATTTCTTCATATAATAATTTGGTAACAATGTATACTATTCTCCTAAAATTAAATATTTTTCAATTCGATAAAGTTCTATAAATATCAGTTGAACTGGTTAATTTCTTCAAATTATTAAATAATATATATTTTCTTTAATTAATATAAAATGCATTGAATTAAATGTTACAATATAGTATTGATATAACTTTTATTTGAATAATTCAAAATATTAAAATAATTCAAAATATTTGTACAATATTATCTTAATCAATGAATATTGCTTATCTAAAAGAACTCATTTTAAAAAGCTAGTTTTTAAAGTAAAAAATGAAAAATAAATCGATTTAATATATCATCGTAGTTTTAACAAATCTCGTGAGATCTCATATCAAATTTCGAATATTCTTAAAATCAGGACAAATCCCAAAAATAATAATGCGTTACCAGTGAAGTTATTAATTTTAATATAAATAATCAATTGACTTGATCATATAAAGATCTCAAACACATTAATTTATATTAACATAAGATATTAAAAAAAATCACATTATTGGTAAGATATTCTCGTCGAGCTTGTAATTTAAATTTACTAAACGTAGAATGTGACGATATTTTTCGGCCGGGTCATGTAGTTAAATTTTGAGTATTTTTTGAACAATGTGCCAAGTTCTAATTTCAAATTCAAAATAAACTAAAATGCATTTACTCGTTATAATTCGAACTTATCTAAATATGTAATACCAATATAGATTATTTATATATAAGCGATTCTATTTTTAATATTTTTTTTAAATTATATATGTATATTTTAATTACTTTTTATAATAAAAATATATGAGATATATTTTCAAACTAAAAAATGATCAATAAATAAGATAATAATCCATTTATGTACTATGCCTAACTTTATATGTGGAATTCAATTCTTTAAAATTAAATGTACAAATATTCAAGTAATTATCTTTTTTTTTGTGAAATTCAAGTAACTATCTTTAAAGTTAAATAAAATATTCATTTAGCACACTTACATATTATGTGTATAATAAAAAACACATGTGACAATATGGTGTAGTGGTATGAGATTGTATAGGTGAATGAAATGTCTCGAGTTTGATTCCCACAAACCACATTTTTTATATAAATATTAAAAATAGGGGTAGTTTAGTCTTTTCAATGAGACTTTTTAATCTCATGAATATTATCCACTAGTTCTCCTATTATATAGAGAAGAGATTAGGATTTGGTTCGATAGTTTTCGTCTTAAATTATTTTAGATCTTTTCTTATTTGACATATTGGTTTTTGGATTTTGGTTAAATTAATAAAAAAAACTGAGTTTGGGAGTCCTATAATGCCTTAGATTTTATTTTCATCCGTGTTGGACTTGGATTTTATGTTAAACTTCGAATGAATTTTGTGAAAACTTGAATGAATGTTAATTTTAGACGCATTAAAAGTATATGACATATTGCAAATATATTTCTTTCAGAGATGTCTTCAATTTAAAATGGGTCTTTTTTCTCTTTCGATAGGTGTACAATGAAAAAAAAGTGGATGGGTGGCAAGAACTTGTAAATATATTTCTCTAGAAAAAATTTCCGCTATTTGAAATGTGTCTTTTTTTTTCTCTTTGGATAAGAGATTTTATATATATATATATATATATTAAGGAACTTTTTGATAAAATGGGGATAGGTTACTAGAACTTGATGATTATAAATAACGAAATGATTCTCAGGAACTTCAAGCAAAACACTTCCACAAGTGTGAGACTCAAATTATGCTTCAATCTTTGGGTTTTCCGCTTTGACTTTTAATTATTAAATGTTTATTGTATATGAAAAAAATTATAATATTTTTTCATATTTTATCATAATATATTTAATGTCTAATAATTAATTATAAAATACACCATTAATTAAATTATACTATTGATTATTGTAAGGAATAGTGACTGGTAAATGGCTTTTCGATAATGCATATTCCATAGATGCGTCTCCTCCCAAATAAATTTGTTTTTCTTTGGTGGATATACATTTGTCAAATACCTATATATACTGTACCATACATTGACGATAAGTGCTTATTTTCTGGATACTTTTTTAGGTTTTCTTTTAGGTGGTAGTTTTTACATCATCCAAAAACAAATGTTGCAGTCAAAGATTACAGCTACCTCTCTAGCGAGGAAATGCATATCCATCAAAAGTCAGTTAGCAGATAAGTATAGATGACTGTGGATGATTAATTGCTTTGTCACTATGTCCAGCTGTCCAAAAATCATGCATAGCTAGTAGTATATAATGTATTCGCAGAGTACATTGAAGATATATAACATTTGTAATCACACTTGTAATATAGAAGAAATTAGAGCAAAAATGGTGCACCTGAGTTTTTCTTCCACTGCTAAAAAGTTAGCGATATGGATTGCACTAATTTTGCTACTAGCTTCTCCTGGTAATCAATTTTCATCGCCAGATTTATGTAATTCACACACTTCAGTATAGACTTTGGTTTTTATCATGCTGCTTCATAATATGTGTACACTATAGTAATGATCTTTTTGGTTTCAGTGTCTGCAATCGGAGTTAATAAGCAATTTGCAGGCTGTCCTATGAAATGCAAAGAGTTGGACATGAACTGCAACGACGCGTGCAAAGACTCAGGATATGCTGCAGGAGTTTGCCTACCACCATTCAGGGACTGTTGTTGTTTCTTCTAGTAGTTAAAATCAGGGACTGTTTGTTCAAGAATAGTTCAGATGGTGTAGAAGAAACTTGCTAAATGTTTGTAAAACATTGTAGTTACAAGTTATACTGCTTTGTTCATACTATTGTATTCACTTTATATATAAAATTTTCAGAGGGTGTTCTCTATCATTGTACCAATGTACACACACAATGGATATTTATATATATAATTTTCAGAGGGTGTTCTGGTACTCATTTTCTTGTCATTTTGTGCAGTAAATTTTTTTTAACCTCTTTGGAACACTATCGAGGCGGGGAGTGGCAAAGGATGAGACGTTAAATGAAATTGCAGTTACTGAATTTAATAACAAATTTTTGAGGGGAATAGAGTTTTCTAATTTTTTACGGACAACAAATGCCACTTAAAGATATTTAATGTTTATAAATAATTTGTTTGTCGTCTCATGATGGAAAGAGGTGGAGTCAAGATGAAATGGTGGCTATTAAATTTAAAATAGTTTTGTACGGATTTTTAAGGAGAGAAACATAGTTTTCTAAATTCTAGATGTAATTTAAAGATATTTAGTATTTATTGAAATTCGATGACTCGATAGATAATATAATATTCTAACTGTCAAGGCAAATGGGACAGTCTCTTATGCAAATGGGACAGTCCCTTTACAAATGAGACAATGAATGGGACAGAATGCTGAAAACTTAATAAGTAATAACACCAGAAGTTTTCATTTGGTTCGGCCCCTACACCTAGCCTATGGCCTACATCCAAGTCCCCATGCCAACTAGCATTAGAATGTATTATATCAACTTTAATAAAAGAACTTACAGTCTTTTCCTTGATTACAAATATAGCACCTGAAAGAAACCCTTTCACAAGCTACCTTGCTACTTAGCCCACTGCTATTCCTTAGCCTTCTAACTACCTTACTATACTTTGAAATCAAGCTTGCCACAACCCGGCACAAAGTTGATATGAATACACGCAATAGATAATAATGAAATATTACAACTCAAACTAGGCTTCTTGTTTGACTGGATATTCAAGATATATAAAACAAGAATGGTGTTTCAGATTATAAAGATAAAACATAGAATTATTAGGTGTAATCTGAAAATATGAGATGTGTCTTCTTCTTAAATAGAATATTCAAGAGAATGGAATAAGAAGAGTTTTTCGGAGAATAAAGATAGAACGTGAAATAAGCATTTTTATTGAATCTGAAAAACAAGATGTGTATTTATACACACAAATCTAACGAGTTTGATTTTTAAAACAAAGAAGAGATAAGATTGGATAATCTATTTATTTGAAAATATTTGAATAAGTCTTTGTAATACAACCCGTTAGTTGGTTGTAAAAGATAAACCTTAGAAATGATAAGATTAGAATAGTTCAAATAGGTTTATCAAGAAAGAGTTTATTTTGGGGATAAACTTGTTTACCCAGTCAAATAAAATTACACCAAACCCTATCACTTACAACAACTAAGTCCCATAATCTGCATTCTCTACGTACATCTTGAATTAGGTCATCATCGTAAATCTGCAAATCAATATTCTCCCCCTTTTATGATGATGACAAAGAGAACAATTGCTCCCCCTATCAAAAAAACTTTAAGCTCTGTTCAAGATGTTAGTAACAACAAAATAACATAAGCGGATTATATCTTTATGCAACAGATATAACAATAAGTATAAAATCAAATGAAATCAGTACATAATCAAAATCAAAAAACAACTCTTTCTCCCCCTCAACATCATAAACGGGACAAAAGAATTAATCACACAAGGAGCACATACCAAGTTCTCGACGCATCAAACAAATCTATCTTCAGCTAAAGGCTTAGTGAAGATATTTGCACGCTGTTTCTTAGTAGATATATAGATAAGCTCAATATTACCTTTAGAAACGTTATCTCGTAGAAAATGGTGACGAACATCAATATGCTTAGTACGAGAATGCATGACAGGATTTTTAGAGATATTAATTGCAGAGGTATTATCATAATAAATAGGAATATTTGAATAAGAAATACCAAAATCCTGCAATGTTTGTTGCATCCACAAAATTTGAGCACAGCAACTTCCAGCTGCAATGTACTCTCCTTCAGCTGTAGAAAGAGCTACTGAAGTTTGTTTTTTTCTATGTCATGCAACTAAACAATCTCCTAAAAATTCACAAGCACCACTTGTGCTTTTTCCATCAACCTGTGACCCTGCATAGTCAGCATCTGAAAAACCGATTAAGTCAAAAGAAGAGGAGCTTGGATAAAATAATCCCAAGTCACTCGTACCTTTTAAATATTTAAAAATATGTTTAACGACATTCAAATGAGATTCTTTAGGGTGAGACTGAAAACGAGCACACAAGCATACACTATACATAATGTTCGGTCGTGAAGCAGTTAAATATAACAATGAACCAATCATACCTCGAAATTTAGTGACATCTACAGGTGTACCTTATTCATCCTTAGTAAGCTTAACTTAAGATAATATTTAAGATGTCTGTGAATTCGGTATACCTGAACTATCTTAATGCCTTTTTAATGAAGGTAATATTTAAAAATATTAGTCTTTTTTTGAAAATGAATAATATACCACACAATAATATTATCAATGCGCCAACTTTATACTCAATACGCAAACATGTTGTTATAACTTATTTCTGTTATCTGTAGTTGAGTAATTATAATTGAACAAGTAAGCTCACAAGCGGATCAGATAGAGATGAGGGATGGCGGTTTGTCCGTATGTATAGTGGTCAATACCTCATATTTCATTAGTTATCTGTAATTGAGTAATTATAAATCAACAAGTAAGTTCACAAGAGTATTTCTTTCATTGCCAAGGAACTTTGGTGACATAGATTACACTTATTTTGCTAATCGTCTTGCTTGGTATAGTTCATTAACAGTTTATATGCATACGCTTGTGTGCCTTTTTTTCCCTATGTTGCATGTGCACAGAAGCGCACACTGCAAGATCACAGTGTTTAATGTTTATATAGTAACAAACTTGATGTCCAAGGTTATATCCAAAATATCATGGTGTATTTTTTTTATAGCCATTGATGTACATCATTTAATGTATCTGCATCTGCGATTAGAGAGAAAGGCACAATTGGAGAATGTTTTGGAAAATGCGCAGACTTGGGGATTGATTGTGATGAGTTATGGAGAGACTCAGGGTTTCATGGAGGAGGTTGCATTCATATACAGAAAGATTATTGTTGTGTTTATTCTTAATTAAACTATCATCGAAGAATATGTATCGAAGTCATTTCTTTGTACAAGTGTTAATGTGCTTTTCAATGGCTAATTGAATAAAATTAATGTGTGGGTGTTCTGATTTTTCGTCCGTTGTCACTCTACAGTACTCGTTATCACAATTCACAAATGAAGCATTAAGTTTTACTACTTCAAACCAATTTTCTTTTTAATAATTTGTCATTCCTCTTCCTAATGGACAAAATATTCAAGGGGATATGTTACATATGTATAGCTGTGAACACAATCTACAATTAATACATATAATATAAGTGTGTGCGAATAACAAAAACCAACTAAAAGGATATGAATGAGAAGTTCTCGAGTTCAGTCGGATAACTGTCTACTTAAAACTATTACGTCCATTATCGTATGTGCGAGTTGTTAGCCTCCGAGAAGACGACGATGTTACGCGAACAGCACCTTCGGTGAACTAGAATAGAGCAACTGTGTGTTGTATATCGAATGAATCAATAAACCTAAGTCTGATACGATATTATATAAGCTCGAGGAAACGTGTGCGCTACTCCACACGTAATTAATTAAAATGCATTAATTAATCAGTCGGATAATAAATCAAATCCGTAATTGAATCTGATTATTATTACGTTAAATCAATTATAATAATCTGTAGTCAAAAGGAATTAAAATTTTAAAAGCTCAAAACCAGTGGAAATTAAATTAGCAAAATTAGTCCGTGATTATTCGGGTTAATTTTCTGCTACATTCGTTTTCGCACATCGCACACGCGGGCAAGCTCGAACGCTTCGCAAGTCTCGGATTGTTCCTCGAAAGCCCAAGATTTGCACCCCTTGCACGCGCACGTAGGTGTTGGAGCAATACATAAGTAACATATTTGAACACTACATAAGTGTTTTGCTACATAAAGTTATGGATGCTGCTTTTGCAAAACCAATGTGGAGCTCATTTCTATAAATCTTTTTCTTCTAGCTCATTTCCAAATATCTTAAGTTTGTACCATTATTATTTCTCCGATCTATTTCTCTATCCAAAACTCTCCTCTCACATTTTTTTACCAAATTAGATTTTGATTCACATATAACTTTAACTCTTCAACCACTTATCAATTTTATCGTCCCTGGAAATATCATATCGTGCTATGTTGTTTACTATTTCTTCCTAAATTCTTATTTTTTCTTTCGTCTTCGCCTTAATATTCTAATCGTATCAAGATGTGGATATTTTTTCAAGTCAAATCGGTAAGTTATTGCATACAGTGGTTTTTAGAATATAAATTCTACAATTTTATTTAAATAGATAGATTCTTACTATTTTCAAGCCAACGAGATAGAATCGAAACCAATTTTTATGCTTGTCTTTTTCAAAACTTAAAATTTTCCCTTAAAATTATATTTACAGAGTGAAGGGAAATCTAATCCTGATCCAAATCATGTATATATATATATATTAAAAAATTATGTTTGTTATTTATTTTAACTTCGAGTTTCAGTTTGGTTTAAAGTTTGAACAAAATTTTACTATTTTTTTTTGCAAATTTCACAAAAGATAGGATCGAACTGAAATTTCATGGTTCATAACAGTTTTTCATTTACACTTCGTAGTAATAGATAGATCAAGTACAATCGATCGAGAAACATTAGTCGACAATTCTATTGTGGCACAAAATTTTAAATGTATTTCTATAGAATTTCCTTCCCAAAATGTTGGTATCCAGTATTTTTAAGCTCTTCAACTTGATTAGAGATTTATATTTTTTGAAAATATTGATTTTCATTTTCTAATATACCTCTATTTATGAATTTGTTGCAGCAAACAATGAAGAAATTACTCCAAAAAAGATCGAGTTGCACCTTCAATGACTTGCTTTTGTAGGTAATTTATTTTATATTTATAAAATTTACATAATACTTGTGGACAATTTTTTAAAAGTCGATCATACTCAATCACGTCAATGTATCATGACTCATGAGTAAGTAGCTTTTAATTTGTAAAGAGTACTATAAAATTTTATCAAATATGTTGTAAATAATTTAGCATGTTTTCATAGTATTTAATATATTTTAATGATACTTAACTGAGTTATGTCTTTTTATCTTTAGTAAAATTAGGTTTCGGTTCAATAGTTTTCGTCTTAAATTATTTTAGATCTTTTCTTATATGATGAGGATTTTGGTAAAATTAATAAAAAAAACTGAGTTTGGGAGTCCTATAGTGCCTTAGATTTTATTTTCATATGTGTTGGACTTGGATTGTATGTTAAACTTGAATGAATTTTGGTAAAACTTATTGAATGGATGTTAAATTTGAACACATTAAAAGTATATGGCAAATTGCAAATATATTTCTTTAGGAGAAAATGTCTTCTAGTTAAAATGTCTTCTTTTGTTTTTGTTCGGTTGATATCCATTTGTCAAATGCTATATATCGTATTTTCTGTTGGAGTTATAATCTTAAACTTATTTGTTTTTATTATGAGTGATTTGGTAGAATAAGCAGTAGCAAGAATACAGGGATCATGGAGTCTGTTTAAGGAAAGTCATGGCATGTAGTCCCTGATTTTCTGGTAGCCAGTTGTTTAGCTTTCTATATGTAATAGTGCTGCAGAATAAAAAATTATTGTGTGGTCTTTTGACAAGCACAAACTTTGTTTCTATGTTCTTACTTCTAAACAGCTTATACATGTATCTATAACTGTTTGATCGTTTACAACACTTGGTATCAGAGCATTAAGGTTCAAAGTGATAGTTCGTGTTTATGTCAAAAGCAACGATGGACGCAAACAAGATGAAGGGAGGATCTATGGGTTTGAGTTATCCGATGTTAACCAAAAGCAACTATACTGCTTGGGCGTTAAAGATGAGGGTGTTTATGCAAGCACACGGAGTCTGGGAGGCAATAGAACCAACTAATCCGAAGGCTACGATAGACGAGAGGACTGATAAGATTGCCCTGGCCATGATTTACCAGGGAATACCAGAAGAGAGTTTGCTTTCGATTGCAGACAAAAAGAAGGCTAAAGACGCCTGGAAAGCTATCAAAACTCTGTGCCAAGGAGCCGATAGAGTCAAAAAAGCAAGGATCCAGACTTTGAAAACGGAGTTTGAATCATTGCAGATGAAGAACAATGATCAGCTTGATGATTTCTGCATGAGACTCAATGGACTGGTAACAAACATCAGGGCACTCGGAGAAGAAATAAATGAATCATATGTGGTGAAAAAGTTACTAAGAGCTGTACCAACAAAATTTCTGCAAATAGCCTCAACGCTGGAGCAATTTGGGAATATGGAGACAATGACGGTTGAAGAGATTGTGGGATCTCTTAAGGCACATGAAGAAAGATTGAAAGGCCATACTGAAGGTGCTAGCAGTCAGTTACTGCTCACAGAGGATGAATGGGCTAAGAAAGAGAAGGATGAGTGTAAACTACTATTGACCAGAGAAGAGTGGCTAAGGGAACTGGAAAAACTGGAGCAGAGTCCACTGGTTACATGAAAGGGCGAGGTGCAAGGGATAAAAGCAAAATAAAATGTTACAATTGTAACAATTATGGACACTACGCAGCGGAGTGCAGAAAACCCCGTCGTACTAGAGAAGTGACACAGGAGGTCCAATTGTCCAGGATGGATGATGATGAACCAGCGCTATTATTAGCAAAGCATGCCGATTTAATGTTGTTGAATGAATAGGGGATGCGACCAAAACTCATAATAAATGACAAAGAAAAATGAGTGGAGTCTAATGTATGGTATTTGGACATATGACGGGTGCAAAGTCAAAATTCAAGACTTTAGACGAGGGAGTAAATGGTCAAGTCAAGTTCGGGGATGGATCAACAGTCAACATAGAAGGAAAAGGGTCAATAATCTTTAAATGTAAAAATGGTGAGGAACGGACACTCCATGATGTTTGTTATATACCCAGTTTGTGCAGCAATATAATCAGCCTAGGTCAACTGTCAGAGGAAGAAAATAAAGTCGTGCTAAATGGAGACTATCTGTGGGTTTATGAGAAGAAAGGAGATTTATTGATGAAGGTAAAAAGATCTTCCAACAGGTTGTATAAGTTAATCATTGAGAATGTTGAGCCAGAGTGCTTATTTTATAGATCTGAAGAAGTAGCGTACCTGTGGCACACACGCTTGGGGCACATCAATTTCAAATCCATTGCTTTGATGTATAAGGACAGAATGGTGTATGGGCTGCCAAACATTATTCAACCAAAAGATGTTTGTACGGGATGTTTGGTGTCGAAACAAACAAGAAAGTCATTTCCATCGAAATCAAGCTACAGGGCCAGCAAAGTCCTAGAGTTAGTCCATGGTGATTTGTGCGGTCCTATTGAACCTGCAACTGCTGGAGGTAACAAATATTTCTTCCTTCTTGTTGATGATTTCAGTCGTGTCATGTGGATATACTTACTCAAAAGTAAAGACGAGGCTTTTAGTGCTTTTAAAAAATTTTGAGCGAAAGTTGAGGATGGAAATGGAAAAAAAGTGAAGGTTTTTAGATCAGATCGAGGAGGAGAGTTTTCCTCAAGGGAATTCACTTCGTATTGTGAAGAGATTGGGATTGAGCGGCACTATACGGCCCCATACACGGCCCAACAAAATGGTGTTGTGGAGCGCAAAAATCGAACAGTGGTTGAAATGGCACGTAGCTACTTGAAAGAAACAAAGTTACCATCAGAATTATGGGGGGAGGCAGTTCGGCACTCAGTTTACATACTTAACAGGTTACCCACTCGAGCTCTGTCTGGACAAACACCTTATGAGGCTTGGACAGGTTCAAAGCCAAATATTAGTCATGTCCGTGTTTTTGGATGTTTGGCGCATATGAAAGTCCCACATGTGCACATAAAAAAATTGGATGATCGAAGTATGCAAGTAATTAATCTTGGAAAGGAACCAAGTACTAAGGATTATCGCTTGTTTGATCCTATAAACAAACGAGTATATGTAAGTAGGGATGTTGTGTTCGATGAGTTAAAACACTGGCCTTGGAATCGATAAAAAGAGGAAGAAAGTTATGCTGGGTCTTTCTTAGTTCCTGAAATGCATACAGATATCGAGCAGTCTCAGCAAGAAGGTGCATAAAATGATGACATCTGGGAAGCTCGTGAAACAACACTTCCTCACTCACCATCGAGCTACCAAAATTCTGATAACTATGATGATAGCAGCGAGCCAAAGCGGTACAGAACGCTTAATGATATTTACAATAATTCAGAGGTAGTAGAAGTGGAGGACGAGTTACTTTTAGTGGGCCAGGAAGAACCTGTGAACTATGGGCAAGCAGTTAAAAAAAAGGGAATGGAAACAAGCAATGGACAAGGAGATTGAATCCATCGAAAAAAATGGAACTTGGGTACTAACGGAACTTCCAGACGGGCACAAGACCATAGGCCTAAAGTGGATATTCAAACTGAAGAAAGATGCAGACGGAAAAATAGTGAAACATAAAGCGCAACTCGTAGCAAAAGGCTACGCTCAAGAATATGGTGTGGATTTCGATGAAATTTTTGCCCCTGTGACTCGATTGGAGACTGTTCGCTTGTTACTAGCTTTATCTGTAAAAAATCAGTGGCAAGTGCATCATCTTGATGTGAAAACTGCGTTTCTGAATGGTAAAATTAACGAAGAGGTTTATGTGGCTCAACCAGAAGGATATGAAAATGAGGGAAAAGAACATCTTGTATATAAGCTTCTGAAGGCCTTGTACGGATTGCGCCAGGCCCCTCGAGCCTGGTATGGGAAACTCAACAGATGTTTGTTGGGACTTGGGTTCAAGCGTTGCCCGTATGAATATGCTGTATATACTAAGCAAGTAAGAGGTGAAAAGTTGATAATCGCAGTTTATGTAGATAATCTGTTGGTCACAGGTTCTAATATGGGCATCATTGAGGAGTTCAAGAAGCAAATGAACTCAAAATTTGAAATGAGTGATTTGGGAAAGCTAACGTACTATCTGGGAATTGAAGTTCAGCAAAAGGAGGGTTATATTAAGATAAAGCAGTCGAGTTACGCAAAGAAAATTCTGGAGAATGCAGGAATGATAGGATGCAATCCCACCAAGTACCCGATGGACCCAAAAGAACAGTTAACCAAAGATGAGGGAGGTAAAACAGTAGACACGACTCAGTATAAAAGTATGGTGGGTGGACTTCGTTACCTTGTTCATACAAGGCCTGACATTTCGTATGCTGTTGGCATCATAAGTCGTTACATGGAACGACCAACTGTTCTTCATCAAAATGCTGTAAAGAGGATACTTCGATATATAAAAGGCACGCTTGACTACGGACAGATCTATTCGAAACAGGGAGGTAATAACATTCTAACTTTGGCAGGTAATATTGATGACAGGAGGAGTATGAGTATTGTGGGTATGGTGTTTTATTTAAATGAAAACATGATCACATGGATGTCTCAAAAGCAGAAATGTGTAGCTTTGTCCTCCTGTGAGGCCGAATTCATGGCTGCCACAGCGGCCCTTGTGAAGGTATGTGGCTTCGAAATGTTTTAAGTCAGGTCATGAATGAATGCATAGGGCCAATTGTTCTATACATAGACAACAAGTCAGCTATAGATCTTGCCAAAAATCCTGTTTTCTATGGGCGCAGCAAGCATATTAGTATTCGTTATCATTTCATTCGGGAGTGTGTGGAGCGTGGGGAAATAGTCATAAAGCACATAGCTAGTGAACATCAACGAGCTGACATTTTGACAAAGGCACTGTCCACCATCAAGTTTGAGAGAATGAGGGAACTTCTGGGAGTAAAGGAACTTGTCTGAGAGTTTAAGATTAAGGGGGAGAGTGTTGGAGTTATAATCTTAAACTTATTTGTTTTTATTATGCAATTTTAGTCGTTAGTAAAATTAGGTTTCGGTTCAATAGTTTTTGTCTTAAATTATTTTAGATCTTTTCTTATTTGATGATGATTTTGGTAAAATTAATAAAAAAAACTGAGTTTGGGAGTCCTATAGTGCCATAGATTTTATTTTCATCTGTGTTGGACTTGGATTGTATGTTAAACTTGAATGAATTTTGGTAAAACTTATTGAATGGATGTTAAATTTGAACACATTAAAAGTATATGGCAAATTGCAAATATATTTCTTTAGGAGAAAATATCTTCTATTTAAAATGTCTTCTTTTGTTTTTGTTCGGTTGATATCCATTTGTCAAATGCTAGATATTGTATTTTCAGTATACTTTTTTAGGTTTTCTTATAGCTTGTAGTTTTTACATCATCCAAAAACAAATTTTGCAGTCAAAGATTGCAGCTACCTCTAGCGAGGAAATGCATATCCATCAAAAGTTAGTTAGCAGATAAGTATAGATGACTGTGGATGATTAATTGCTTTGTCACTATGTACAGCTGTCAAAAAATCATGCATAGCTAGTAGTATATAATGTATTCGCAGAGTACATTGAAGATATATAACATTTGTAATCACACTTGTAATATAGAAGAAATTAGAGCAAAAATGATGCACCTGATGAGTTTTTCTTCCACTGCTAAAAAGTTAGATGGATTGCACTAATTTTGCTACTAGCTTCTCCTGGTAATCAATTTTCATCGCCAGATTTATGTAATTCACACACTTCAGTATAGGCTTTGGTTTTTATCATGCTGCTTCATAATATGTGTACACTATTGTAATGATCTTTTTGGTTTCAGTGTGTGCAATCGGAGTTAATAAGCAATCTGCGGGCTGTTCTATCAAATGCAAAGGGTTGGACATGAACTGCAACGACGAGTGCAAAGACTCAGGATATGCTGCAGGAGTTTGTCTACCACCATTCAGGGACTGTTGTTGTTTGTTCAAGAATAGTTATCAGATGGTGTAGAAGAAACTTGCTAAATATTTGTAAAACAGTGTAGTTACAAGTTTACTGCTTTGTTCATACTATTGTATTCACTTTATATATAAAATTTTCAGAGGGTGTTCTCTATCATTGTACCAATGTACACACACAATGATATTTATATATAAAATTTTCAGAGGGTGTTCTGATACTCATTTTCTTGTCATTTTGTGCAGTAATTTTTTTTAACCTCTTTGGAACGCTATCGAGGCGGGGAGTGGCAAAGGATGAGACGTTAAATGAAATTGCAGCTACTGAATTTAATAATGGATTTTTGAGGGGAACAGAATTTTCTATTTTTTTACCGACAACAAATGCCACTTAAAGATATTTAATGTTTATAAATAATTTGTTTGTCGTCTCATGATGGAAAGAGGTGGAGTCAAGATGAAATGGTGGCTATTAAATTTAAAATAGTTTTGTGCTGATTTTTAAGGAGAGAAACATAGTTTTCTAAATTCTCACCAACTGTAGATGTAATTTAAAGATATTTAGTATTTATGAACAAATTGTTTGTCGTCTCATGATCTGTGATTATCAGTGCTTCACTTGAAGTACTTGAAATTTTTGTAACCTCAGAGTACATGCATAATAATCAGCGTAATATGTCTATGACTGATAACTGTGTACATAATTTGTTCAAGGATAAATGTCAGAGAATTAACATAAGTATGCAAAATAAAAAGAAGTTCAATCATAATAGCAAATTGTAGTTCAGCTCTGCATCAAGTATTGTTAAGTGATTATAGATGAATAGCTTCGATATTTACTATTTCTAATTTCATGCTTTCGAACACAAATAATCAAATGTATACAATTTATTTAGTTAACTATAACCCTAGTGATAGCCTATAATATCACGGGCCCGTCGGTAAGAGCCCAAGACCCAATAAGAAGGGCTCAGGGACCATTCAGCAATAACTCTGGCAGACCCCAGGACACGTGGCAGTATCACCACCATCCAGGTAGCCCGGACCCAGAACGTTCCTACGGTCCGGATTCAATAGAACACCAGCTCATCATGGACGTCCACACGTCCTACAGTCCAAAAACCACACCTACAGTCCATATCAAAAGGTACAGACCCCTAAACCCTAATGGGAAGCCTATAAAAGGCTGAACAAAAGGGGTATAAAAGGGGTATAAGGGGTTACTTCATCTCTCATATACACACACACCACAATATACTCGTATAATTCCCGTTTACCCCTTTCAAAACCCTTTCTAATTTTCACGCCGGAGGTGCCGCGGGGACGCCACCCCCTCCGGTTCTATTTTGTAGGTTCCCACCCTATAGCTACACCGCACGCCGCCGTCATTTCTGTCCAACCGGAGTTCGGGTCCGGGTTCAACAAGGAAGGGATCCCAGGGTGATTCGGGATTATCAACTAGTTTATATCTCAGTTGTGTATAATTTTATTTCTTTCAGTCGAGCTAAAACATGTAAAACTATTAACTATTCATGTTTGTGACTGGATAGAAACCTCATATTAGCTTCTTTTGTATTAAACATAAATGAGTGAGAACCATCCTTGTAGTAAACTCATGAAACCCCAAAATATACTATTTACTTATCATTGCTCACAGAAAGATAAAGTTTTTACGAAGATAATATTTAAGATGTCGGTGAATTCGGTATACCTGAACTATTTTAATGCCTTTTTAATGAAGGAAATATTTAAAAATATTAGTCTTTTTTTGAAAATGAATAATATACCACACAATAATATTATCAATGCGCCACCTTTATACTCAATACGCAAACATGTTGTTATAACTTATTTCGATTATCTGTAGTTGAGTAATTATAATTGAACAAGTAAGCTCACAAGCGGATAGATAGAGATGAGGGATGGTGGTTTGTCCGTATGTATAGTGGTCAATACCTCATATTTCATTAGTTATCTGTAATTGAGTAATTATAATTCAACAAGTAAGTTCACAAGAGTATTTCTTTCATTGCCAAGGAACTTTTGTGACATGGATTACACTTATTTTGCTAATCGTCTTGCTTGGTATAGTTCATCACTGAGTTTTCATGCATACGCTTGTGTGCCTTTTTTTCCGTATGTTGCATGTGCACAGAAGCGCACACTGCAAGATCACAGTGTTTATATAACAAACTTGATGTCCAAGGTTATATCCAAAATATCATGGTGCATTTTTTTATTTTATAGCCTTTGATGTACATCATTAAATGTATCTGCATCTGCGATTAGAGAGAAAGGAACAATTGGAGAATGTTTTGGAAAATGCGCAGACTTGGGGATTGATTGTGATGAGTTATGGAGAGACTCAGGGTTTCGTGGAGGAGGTTGCATTCCTATACAAAAAGATTGTTGTTGTGTTTATTCTTAATTAAACTATCATCCAAGAATATGTATCAAAGTCATTTCTCTGTACAAGTGGTTAATGTGCTTTCAATGGCTAATTGAATAAAATTAATGTGTGGATGTTCTGATTTTTCGTCCGTAGTCACTCTGCAGTACTTGTTATGACAATTCACAAATGAAGCATTAAGTTTTACTACTAAAAACCAATTTTCTTTTTAATAATTTGTCATTCCTCTTCCTAATGGACAAAATATTCAAAGGGAATATGTATAGCTGTGAACACAATATACGATTAATACATGTAATATAAGTGTGTGTGAATAACAGAAACCAACTAAAAGGATATGAATGAGAAATTCTCGAGTTCAGTCGGATAACTGTCTCCTTAAAACTATTACGACCGTTATTGTATGTGCGAGTCGTTAGTCTCCCAGATAAAACGAGAAGACGACGATGTTACGCGAACAGCACATTCGGTTAACTAGAAGAGCAACTGTGTGTTGTATATCAAATGAATCAATAACCCTAAGTCTGATACGATATTATATAAGCTCGAGGAAACGTGTGCGCTACTCCCCGCATAATTAATTAAAATACATTAATTATTCAGTCGGTTAATAAATCAAATTTGTAATTGAATCTGATTATTATTACCTCAAATCAATTATAATAATTCGTAGTCAAAAGGAAATTAAAATTTTAAAAGCCCAAAACTAGTGGAAATTACATTTGCAAAATTAGTCCGTGATTATTCAGGTCAATTTTTTGCTACATTCGTGTCCGCACATCGCACACGCGGGAAAGCTCGAACGCTTCGCAAGCCTCAGATTGTTCCTCGAAAGCCCAAGATTTGTACCCCTTGCGCGCGCACATAGGTGTTGGAGCAATACATAAGTAACACATTTTAACAATAAATAAGTGTTTTGCTATATAAAGTTATGGATGCTCCTTTTGTAAAACCAATGTGGGGCTTTCTTTTCTTCCACAAATTCATCATTACTAAGAGACTAACTTTGAATGATCATATTTCATCCATCTCTAAGTCATTTTGAGTGATTCAAAATGTCTCAGAAAACTCTCTCTGAGGAGAACGTATTCCAAGTGTCACTCGTTGCGCGCATGCAACATTTGTCCACTCAACTTATGACTCAAATTGACTTGATAATGTGGGACTACTACCCACATTTTCCAACAATAGCAGCATTGTGTAGTTCAGTCCGTATAACACTTTAAATTTAGACTTTCAGCTTAAGATGTTAACAAAGCTTATGTGGGTTCTTACAATTGCTTCAAGTTAAATATGAAAGTGGTCACTCAAGTGAACGGATATATGGTTGTGAACAGTATTCTTAATGGTATCATTTGAGTTGTCATAATAAAAATCAAAACATACTCTAATATATGCTCGAGAAGTAAAGTAATCTTTTATCGAGTTTTATATATTTTTCTTGAATGCTAATACAACCAAATTGAAGTTCGTGATTTCTAGTATTTTAGATAATAAATTTGAAATTTTATAATTTTAATAACTAATAATTTTAAACTTTGTAATTATTTAATTTTATATTAAATAAATTTCTTATAATCTAGATATAATATATAAAATACTAAAATTTATAATTTTTTCATTTGGTTGCGCTAGCATTCAAGAAAAATGTGTACAATTCAACAAACTGTTAATTTTACTTGTCGAGCACATATTATTAACTTTTACGTGTCAATATATATAATTAAGGAGTTGGACACCTGTCGCTATATTAAAAAGCCGTGTGTTTTAGCAATGCCACGAACATTAATTCTATGCCGCCACGTTTCTTGTTCTTTTTTTTCTTTTTCCCCAATTTGCTATTAATTTCTATAAATCTTTTTCTTCTAGCTCATTTCCAAATGTCTTAAGTTTGTACCATTATTATTTTCCCGATCTATTTCTCTATCCAAAACTCTCCTTTCACATTTTTTTACAAAATTAGATTTTGATTCACATATAACTTCAACTCTTCAACCACTTATCAATTTTATCGTCCCCAGAAGTATCATATCGTGCTATGTTGTTTGCTATTTCTTCCAATTCTTATTTTTTTCTTTCGTTTTCGTCTTATTATTCTAATCATTTCAAGATGTGGATATTTTTTCAAGTCAAATCGATAAGTTATTGCATACAATGGTTTTTAGAATATAAATTCTACAATTTTATTTAAATAGATGGATTCTTACTATTTTCAAGCCAACGAGATAGAATCGAAACCAATTTTTATGCTTTTCTTTTTCAAAACTTAAAATTTTCCCTTAAAATTATATTTACAGAGTGAAGGGAAATCTAATCCCAATCCAAATCGTGTATGTATATATTAAAAAAATTTATTTGTTATTTATTTTAACTTCGAGTTTCGGTTTGGTTTAAAGTTTGAACAAAATTTTACTATTTTTTTTTGCAAATTTCACAAAAGATAGGATCGAACTAAAATTTCATGGTTCATAACAGTTTTTAATTTACACTTCGTAGTAATAGATAGATCAGGTACAAACGATCTATAAACATTAGTCGACAATTCTATTGTGGCACAAAATTTTAAATATATTTCATAAGATTTTTCTTCCCGAAATGTTGGTATCCAGTATTTTTAAGCTCTTCAACTTAATTAGAGATTTATATTTTTTGAAAATATTGATTTTCATTTTCTAATATAACTCTATTTATGAATTTGTTGCAGCAAATAATGAAGAAATTGCTCCAAAAAAGATCGAGTTGCACCTTCAATGACTTGCTTTTGTAGGTAATTTATTTTATATTTATAAAATTTACATAATACTTGTGGACAATTTTTTAAAAGTCAATCATACTCAATCACGTCAATGCATCATGACTCATGAGTAAGTAGATTTTAATTTGAAAAGAGTACTATGAAATTTTATCAAATATGTTGTAAATAATTTATCATGCTTTCCTAGTATTTAATATATTTTAATGATACTTAACTGAGTTATATCTTTTTATCTTTAGTAAAATTAGGTTTCGGTTTAATAGTTTTCGTCTTAAATTATTTTAGATCTTTTTTTATTTGATGAGGATTTTGGTAAAATTAATAAAAACTGAGTTTGGGAGTCCTATAGTGCCTTAGATTTTATTTTCATCTATGTTGGACTTGGATTGTTTGTTAAACTTGAATGAATTTTGTGAAACTTATTGAATGGATGTTAAATTTGAACATATTAAAAGTATATGATAAATTGCAAATATATTTTTTTATGAGAAAATGTCTTCTATTTAAAATGTCTTCTTTTGTTTTGTTCGGTTGATATCCATTTGTCAAATGCTATATATCGTATTTTCTGTTGGAGTTATAATCTTAAACTTATTTGTTTTTATTATGAGTGATTTGGTAGAATAAGCAGTAGCAAGAATACAGGATCATGGAGTCTGTTTAAGGAAAGTCATGGCATGTAGTCCCTGATTTTCTGGTAGCCAGTTGTTTAGCTTTCTATATGTAATAGTGCTGCAGAATAAAAAATTATTGTGTGGTCTTTTGACAAGCACAAACTTTGTTTCTATGTTCTTACTTCTAAACAGCTTATACATGTATCTATAACTGTTTGATCGTTTACAACACTTGGTATCAGAGCATTAAGGTTCAAAGTGATAGTTCGTGTTTATGTCAAAAGCAACGATGGACGCAAACAAGATGAAGGGAGGATCTATGGGTTTGAGTTATCCGATGTTAACCAAAAGTAACTATACTGCTTGGGCGTTAAAGATGAGGGTGTTTATGCAAGCACACGGAGTCTGGGAGGCAATAGAACCAACTAATCTGAAGGCTACGATAGACGAGAGGACTGATAAGATTGCCCTGGCCATGATTTACCAGGGAATACCAGAAGAGAGTTTGCTTTCGATTGCAGACAAAAAGAAGGCTAAAGACGCCTGGGAAGCTATCAAAACTCTGTGCCAAGGAGCCGATAGAGTCAAAAAAGCAAGGATCCAGACTTTGAAAACGGAGTTTGAATCATTGCAGATGAAGAACAATGATCAGCTTGATGATTTCTGCATGAGACTCAATGGACTGGTAACAAACATCAGGGCACTCGGAGAAGAAATAAATGAATCATATGTGGTGAAGAAGTTACTAAGAGCTGTACCAACGAAATTCCTGCAAATAGCCTCAACGCTGGAGCAATTTGGGAATATGGAGACAATGACGGTTGAAGAGATTGTGGGATCTCTTAAGGCATATGAAGAAAGATTGAAAGGCCATACTGAAGGTGCTAGCAGTCAGTTACTGCTCACAGAGGATGAATGGGCTAAGAAAGAGAAGGATGAGTGTAAACTACTATTGACCAGAGAAGAGTGGCTAAGGGAACTGGAAAAACTGGAGCAGAGTCCACTGGTTACATGAAAGGGCGAGGTGCAAGGGATAAAAGCAAAATAAAATGTTACAATTGTAACAATTATGGACACTACGCAGCGGAGTGCAGAAAACCCCGTCGTACTAGAGAAGTGACACAGGAGGTCCAATTGTCCAGGATGGATGATGATGAACCAGCGCTATTATTAGCAAAGCATGCCGATTTAATGTTGTTGAATGAATAAGGGGATGCGACCAAAACTCATAATAAATGACAAAGAAAAATGATTGGAGTCTAATGTATGGTATTTGGACATATGACGGGTGCAAAGTCAAAATTCAAGACTTTAGACGAGGGAGTAAATGGTCAAGTCAAGTTCGGGGATGGATCAACAGTCAACATAGAAGGAAAAGGGTCAATAATCTTTAAATATAAAAATGGTGAGGAACGGACACTCCATGATGTTTGTTATATACCCAGTTTGTGCAGCAATATAATCAACCTAGGTCAACTGTCAGAGGAAGAAAATAAAGTCGTGCTAAATGGAGACTATCTGTGGGTTTATGAGAAGAAAGGAGATTTATTGATGAAGGTAAAAAGATCTTCCAACAGGTTGTATAAGTTAATCATTGAGAATGTTGAGCCAGAGTGCTTATTTTATAGATCTGAAGAAGTAGCGTACCTGTGGCACACACGCTTGGGGCACATCAATTTCAAATCCATTGCTTTGATGTATAAGGACAGAATGGTGTATGGGCTACCAAACATTATTCAACCAAAAGATGTTTTTACGGGATGTTTGGTGTCGAAACAAACAAGAAAGTCATTTCCATCGAAATCAAGCTACAGGGCCAGCAAAGTCCTAGAGTTAGTCCATGGTGATTTGTGCGGTCCTATTGAACCTGCAACTGCTGGAGGTAACAAATATTTCTTCCATCTTGTTGATGATTTCAGTCGTGTCATGTGGATATACTTACTCAAAAATAAAGACGAGGCTTTTAGTGCTTTTAAAAAATTTTGAGCGAAAGTTGAGGATGGAAATGGAAAAAAAGTGAAGGTTTTTAGATCAGATCGAGGAGGAGAGTTTTCCTCAAGGGAATTCACTTCGTATTGTGAAGAGATTGGGATTGAGCGGCACTATACGGTCCCATACACGCCCCAACAAAATGGTGTTGTGGAGCGCAAAAATCGAACAGTGGTTGAAATGGCACGTAGCTACTTGAAAGAAACAAAGTTACCATCAGAATTATGGGGGGAGGCAGTTCGGCACTCAGTTTACATACTTAACAGGTTACCCACTCGAGCTCTGTCTGGACAAACACCTTATGAGGCTTGGACAGGTTCAAAGCCAAATATTAGTCATGTCCGTGTTTTTGGATGTTTGGTGCATATGAAAGTCCCACATGTGCACATAAAAAATTGGATGATCGAAGTATGCAAGTAATTAATCTTGGAAAGGAACCAAGTACTAAGGCTTATCGCTTGTTTGATCCTATAAACAAACGAGTATATGTAAGTAGGGATGTTGTGTTCGATGAGTTAAAACACTGGCCTTGGAATCGACAAAAAGAGGAAGAAAGTTATGCTGGGTCTTTCTTAGTTCCTGAAATGCATACAGATATCGAGCAGTCTCAGCAAGAAGGTGCAGAAAATGATGACATCTGGGAAGCTCGTGAAACAACACCTCCTCACTCACCATCGAGCTACCAAAATTCTGATAACTATGATGATAGCAGCGAGCCAAAGCGGTACAGAACGCTTAATGATATTTACAATAATTCAGAGGTAGTAGAAGTTGAGGACGAGTTACTTTTAGTGGGCCAGGAAGAACCTGTGAACTATGGGCAAGCAGTTAAAAAAAGGGAATGGAAACAAGTAATGGACAAGGAGATTGAATCCATCGAAAAAAATGGAACTTGGGTACTAACGGAACTTCCAGACGGGCACAAGACCATAGGCCTAAAGTGGATATTCAAACTGAAGAAAGATGCAGACGGAAAAAATAGTGAAACATAAGCGCAACTCGTAGCAAAAGGCTACGCTCAAGAATATGGTGTGGATTTCGATGAAATTTTTGCCCCTGTGACTCGATTGGAGACTGTTCGCTTGTTACTAGCTTTATCTGCAAAAAATCAGTGGCAAGTGCATCATCTTGATGTGAAAACTGCGTTTCTGAATGGTGAAATTAACGAAGAGGTTTATGTGGCTCAACCAGAAGGATATGAAAATGAGGGAAAAGAACATCTTGTATATAAGCTTCTGAAGGCCTTGTACGGATTGCGCCAGGCCCCTCGAGCCTGGTATGGGAAACTCAACAGATGTTTGTTGGGACTTGGGTTCAAGCGTTGCCCGTATGAACATGCTGTATATACTAAGCAAGTAAGAGGTGAAAAGTTAATAATCACAGTTTTATGTAGATAATCTGTTGGTCACAGGTTCTAATGTGGGCATCATTGAGGAGTTCAAGAAGCAAATGAACTCAAATTTGAAATGAGTGATTTGGGAAAGCTAACGTACTATCTGGGAATTGAAGTTCAGCAAAAGGAGGGTTATATTAAGATAAAGCAGTCGAGTTACGCAAAGAAAATTCTGGAGAATGCAGGAATGATAGGATGCAATCCCACCAAGTACCCGATGGACCCAAAAGAACAGTTAACCAAAGATGATGGAGGTAAAACAGTAGACACGACTCAGTATAAAAGTATGGTGGGTGGACTTCGTTACCTTGTTCATACAAGGCCTGACATTTCGTATGCTGTTGGCATCATAAGTCGTTACATGGAACGACCAACTGTTTCTTCATCAAAATGCTGTAAAGAGGATACTTCGATATATAAAAGGCACGCTTGACTACGGACAGATCTATTCGAAACAGGGAGGTAATAACATTCTAACTTTGGCAGGTACTATTGATGACAGGAGGAGTATGAGTATTGTGGGTATGGTGTTTTATTTAAATGAAAACATGATCACATGGATGTCTCAAAAGCAGAAATGTGTAGCTTTGTCCTCCTGTGAGGCGAATTCATGGCTGCCACAGCGGCCCTTGTGAAGGTATGTGGCTTCGAAATGTTTTAAGTCAGGTCATGAATGAATGCATAGGGCCAATTGTTCTATACATAGACACAAGTCAGCTATAGATCTTGCCAAAAATCCTGTTTCTATGGGCGCAGCAAGCATATTAGTATTCGTTATCATTTCATTCGGGAGTGTGTGGAGCGTGGGGAAATAGTCATAAAGCACATAGCTAGTGAACATCAACGAGCTGACCTTTTGACAAAGGCACTGTCACCATCAAGTTTGAGAGAATGAGGGAACTTCTGGGAGTAAAGGAACTTGTCTGAGAGTTACGATTAAGGTGGAGAGGTGTTGGAGTTATAATCTTAAACTTATTGTTTGGTAGTATGCAATTTTAGTCGTTAGTAAAATTAGGTTTCGGTTCAATAGTTTTTGTCTTAAATTATTTTAGATCTTTTCTTATTTTGATGATTTTGGTAAAATTAATAAACAAAACTGCGTTTGGGAGTCCTATAGTGCCATAGATTTTATTTTCATCTGTGTTGGACTTGGATTGTATGTTAAACTTGAATGAATTTTGGTAAACTTATTGAATGGATGTTAAATTTGAACCACATTAAAAGTATATGGCAATGGCAAATATATTTCTTTAGGAGAAAATATCTTCTATTTAAAATGTCTTCTTTTGTTTTTGTTCGTTGATATCCATTTGTCAAATGCTAGATATTGTATTTTCAGATACTTTTTTAGGTTTTCTTATAGCTTGTAGTTTTTACATCATCCAAAAACAAA
This sequence comes from Apium graveolens, assembly GCF_009905375.1. Classification (NCBI taxonomy): domain Eukaryota; kingdom Viridiplantae; phylum Streptophyta; class Magnoliopsida; order Apiales; family Apiaceae; genus Apium; species Apium graveolens. The sequence goes on along the minus strand of NC_133654.1, from coordinate 264,068,721 downwards.
TTTTGCAGTCAAAGATTGCAGCTACCTCTAGCGAGGAAATGCATATCCATCAAAAGTTAGTTAGCAGATAAGTATAGATGACTGTGGATGATTAATTGCTTTGTCACTATGTACAGCTGTCAAAAAATCATGCATAGCTAGTAGTATATAATGTATTCGCAGAGTACATTGAAGATATATAACATTTGTAATCACACTTGTAATATAGAAAAATTAGAGCAAAAATGATGCACCTGATGAGTTTTTCTTCCACTGCTAAAAAGTTAGATGGATTGCACTAATTTTGGCTACTAGCTTCTCCTGGTAATCAATTTTCATCGCCAGATTTATGTAATTCACACACTTCAGTATAGGCTTTGGGTTTTATCATGCTGCTTCATAATATGTGTACACTATTGTAATGATCTTTTTGGTTTCAGTGTGTGCAATCGGAGTTAATAAGCAATCTGCGGGCT